>NW_022587850.1:0-44523 GCF_009834535.1 Camelus ferus | reverse complement strand
TTTACTCTGCTTTCTCAGTCTGTTTCCTAGTGCCGGTTAGAAAGTTCCTGCAGTTTTCAACTCTAAATCCGATTTGGAGCTAGTACCTTCCCATATATATGTATCGTGTGGAGTTGGAAACTGAAAAGAAACTTTGTGTTCCAAACAAGCTAGTTGAAGGACGGCTTTCACACACACTTATCTCTCAATGCTGAGCATGTGGAGAGACGTTCTTTCATATAGCACAAGGGAACGGGTTGCAGGGAGAAACTTTTACTCTGGAATCTCAGTCTGTTTCCTAGTGCCGGTTTGAATTTCCTGCAGTTTTCACTGTAAACCGAGTTGGAGCTAGTACCTTCCCATATATATGTATGGAGTGGAGTTGGAAACTGAAAAGAAACTTTGTGTTCCCAACAAGCTAGTTGAAGAATGGCTTCCACACACACTTATCTCTCAAAACTGAGCATGTGGAGACACATTCGTTCATCTAGCATAAAGGGAACGGGTTGCAGGAGAAACTTTTACTCTGGTTTCTCAGTCTGTTTCCTAGTGCCGGTTTGAAGTTACTGCAGTTTTCACTGTAAAACCGAGTTGGAGTTAGTACATTACCATATATATGTATGGAGTGGAGTTGGAAACTGAAAAGAAACTTTTGTTCCCAACAATGCTAGTTGAAGGACTGCTTCCACACACACTTTTCTCTCAAAACTGAGCATGTGGAGAGACGTTCGTTCATCTAGCACAAAGGGAACGGGTTGCAGGAGAAACTTTTACTCTGCTTTCTGAGTCTGTTTCCTAGTGCCGGGTTGAAGTTCCTGCAGTTTTCACTGTAAAACCGAGTTGGAGCTAGTACCTTCCCATATATATGTATGGAGTGGAGTTGGAAACTGAAAAGAAACTTTGTGTTCCCAACAAGCTAGTTGAAGGACGGCTTTCACACACACTTATCTCTCAAAACTGAGCATGTGGAGAGACGTTCGTTCATCTAGCACAAAGGGAACGGGTTGCAGGAGAAACTTTTACTCTGCTTTCTCAGTCTGTTTCCTAGTGCCAGTTTGAAGTTCCTGCAGTTTTCACTGTAAAACCGAGTTGGAGCTAGTTCCTTCCCATATATATGTATGGAGTGGAGTTGGAAACTGAAAAGAAACTTTGTGTTCCCAACAAGCTAGTTGAAGGACGGCTTTCACACACACTTATCTCTCAGAGCTGAGCATGTGGAGAGACGTTCGTTCATCTAGCACAAAGGGAACGGGTTGCAGGAGAAACTTTTACTCTGGTTTCTCAGTCTGTTTCCTAGTGCCGGTTTGAAGTTCCTGCAGTTTTCACTGTAAAACCGAGTTGGAGCTAGTACCTTCCCATATATATGTATGGAGTGGAGTTGGAAACTGAAAAGAAACTTTGTGTTCCCAACAAGCTAGTTGAAGGACGGCTTTCACACACACGTATCTCTCAAAACTGAGCATGTGGAGAGACGTTCGTTCATCTAGCACAAAGGGAAAGGGTTGCAGGTAGAAACTTTTACTCTGCATTCTCAGTCTGTTTCCTAGTGCCGGTTTGAATTTCCTGCAGTTTTCACTGTAAAACCGAGTTGGAGCTAGTACCTTCCCATATATATGTATGGAGTGGAGTTGGAAACTGAAAAGAAACTTTGTGTTCCCAACAAGCTAGTTGAAGGACGGCTTTCACACACACTTATCTCTCAGTGCTAAGCATGTGGAGAGACGTTCGTTCATCTAGCACAAAGGGAACGGGTTGCAGGAGAAACTTTTACTCTGGTTTCTCAGTCTGTTTCCTAGTGCCAGTTTGAAGTTCCTGCAGTTTTCACTGTAAAATCTAGTTGGAGCTAGTACCTTCCCATATATATGTAAGGAGTGGAGTTGGAAACTGAAAAGAAACTTTGTGTTCCCAACAAGCTAGTTGAAGGACGGCTTTCACACACACTTATCTGTCAAAACTGAGCACGTGGAGAAAAGTTCGTTCATCTAGCACAAAGGGAACGGGTTGCAGGAGAAACTTTTACTCTGCTTTCTCAGTCTGTTTCCTAGTGCCGGTTAGAAGTTCCTGCAGTTTTCACTCTAAATCCGATTTGGAGCTAGTACCTTCCCATATATATGTATCGTGTGGAGTTGGAAACTGAAAAGAAACTTTGTGTTCCAACAAGCTAGTTGAAGGACGGCTTTCACACACACTTATCTCTCAGTGCTGAGCATGTGGAGAGACGTTCTTTCATATAGCACATAGGGAACGGGTTGCAGGAGAAACTTTTACTCTGGAATTCTCAGTCTGTTTCCTAGTGCCGGTTTGAAGTTCCTGCAGTTTTCACTGTAAACCAGAGTTGGAGCTAGTACCTTCCCATATATATGTATGGAGTGGAGTTGGAAACTGAAAAGAAACTTTGTGTTCCCAACAAGCTAGTTGAAGAATGGCTTCCACACACACTTATCTCTCAAAACTGAGCATGTGGAGACACATTCGTTCATCTAGCATAAAGGGAACGGGTTGCAGGAGAAACTTTTACTCTGGTTTCTCAGTCTGTTTCCTAGTGCCGGTTTGAAGTTACTGCAGTTTTCACTGTAAAACCGAGTTGGAGTTAGTACATTCCCATATATATGTATGGAGTGGAGTTGGAAACTGAAAAGAAACTTTGTGTTCCCAACAAGCTAGTTGAAGGACGGCTTTCACACACACTTATCTCTCAGTGCTGAGCATGTGGAGAGACGTTCGTTCATCTAGCACAAAGGGAACTGGGTTGCAGGAGAAACTTTTACTCTGGTTTCTCAGTCTGTTTCCTAGTGCCAGTTTGAAGTTCCTGCAGTTTTCACTGTAAAATCTAGTTGGAGCTAGTACCTTCCCATATATATGTAAGGAGTGGAGTTGGAAACTGAAAAGAAACTTTGTGTTCCCAACAAGCTAGTTGAAGGACGGCTTTCACACACACTTATCTGTCAAAACTGAGCATGTGGAGAGAAGTTCGTTCATCTAGCACAAAGGGAACGGGTTGCAGGAGAAACTTTTACTCTGCTTTCTCAGTCTGTTTCCTAGTGCCGGTTAGAAGTTCCTGCAGTTTTCACTCTAAATCCGATTTGGAGCTAGTACCTTCCCATATATATGTATCGTGTGGAGTTGGAAACTGAAAAGAAACTTTGTGTTCCAAACAAGCTAGTTGAAGGACGGCTTTCACACACACTTATCTCTCAGTGCTGAGCATGTGGAGAGACGTTCTTTCATATAGCACATAGGGAACGGGTTGCAGGGGAAACTTTTACTCTGGAATCTCAGTCTGTTTCCTAGTGCCGGTTTGAAGTTCCTGCAGTTTTCACTGTAAACCAGAGTTGGAGCTAGTACCTTCCCATATATATGTATGGAGTGGAGTTGGAAACTGAAAAGAAACTTTGTGTTCCCAACAAGCTAGTTGAAGAATGGCTTCCACACACACTTATCTCTCAAAACTGAGCATGTGGAGACACATTCGTTCATCTAGCATAAAGGGAACGGGTTGCAGGAGAAACTTTTACTCTGGTTTCTCAGTCTGTTTCCTAGTGCCGGTTTGAAGTTACTGCAGTTTTCACTGTAAAACCGAGTTGGAGTTAGTACATTCCCATATATATGTATGGAGTGGAGTTGGAAACTGAAAAGAAACTTTTGTTCCCAACAATGTAGTTGAAGGACTGCTTCCACACACACTTTTCTCTCAAAACTGAGCATGTGGAGAGACGTTCGTTCATCTAGCAAAAAGGGAACGGGTTGCAGGAGAAACTTTTACTCTGCTTTCTGAGTGTGTTTCCTAGTGCGGGTTGAAGTTCCTGCAGTTTTCACTGTAAAACCGAGTTGGAGCTAGTACCTTCCCATATATATGTATGGAGTGGAGTTGGAAACTGAAAAGAAACTTTGTGTTCCCAACAAGCTAGTTGAAGGACGGCTTTCACACACACTTATCTCTCAAAACTGAGCATGTGGAGAGACGTTCGTTCATCTAGCACAAAGGGAACGGGTTGCAGGAGAAACTATTACTCTGCTTTCTCAGTCTGTTTCCTAGTGCCAGTTTGAAGTTCCCGCAGTTTTCACTGTAAAACCGAGTTGGAGCTAGTTCCTTCCCATATATATGTATGGAGTGGAGTTGGAAACTGAAAAGAAACTTTGTGTTCCCAACAAGCTAGTTGAAGGACGGCTTTCACACACACTTATCACTCAGAGCTGAGCATGTGGAGAGACGTTCGTTCATCTAGCACAAAGGGAACGCGTTACAGGAGAAACTTTTACTCTGGTTTCTCAGTCTGTTTCCTAGTGCCGGTTTGAAGTTCCTGCAGTTTTCACTGTAAAAGCGAGTTGGAGCTAGTACCTTCCCATATATATGTATGGAGTGGAGTTGGAAACTGAAAAGAAACTTTGTGTTCCCAACAAGCTAGTTGAAGGACGGCTTTCTCACACACGTATCTCTCAAAACTGAGCATGTGGAGAGACGTTCGTTCATCTAGCACAAAGGGAAAGGTTTGCAGGTTAAAATTTTACTCTGCATTCTCAGTCTGTTTCCTAGTGCCGGTTTGAATTTCCTGCAGTTTTCACTGTAAAACCGAGTTGGAGCTAGTACCTTCCCATATATATGTATGGAGTGGAGTTGGAAACTGAAAAGAAACTTTGTGTTCCCAACAAGCTAGTTGAAGGACGGCTTTCACACACACTTATCTCTCAGTGCTGAGCATGTGGAGAGACGTACGTTCATCTAGCACAAAGGGAATGGGTTGCAGGAGAAACTTTTACTCTGGTTTCTCAGTCTGTTTCCTAGTGCCAGTTTGAAGTTCCTGCAGTTTTCACTGTAAAATCTAGTTGGAGCTAGTACCTTCCCATATATATGTAAGGAGTGGAGTTGGAAACTGAAAAGAAACTTTGTGTTCCCAACAAGCTAGTTGAAGGACGGCTTTCACACACACTTATCTGTCAAAACTGAGCACGTGGAGAAAAGTTCGTTCATCTAGCACAAAGGGAACGGGTTGCAGGAGAAACTTTTACTCTGCATTCTCAGTCTGTTCCCTAGTGCCGGTTTGAAGTTCCTGCAGTTTTCACTCTAAACCCGAGTTGGAGCTAGTACCTTCCCATATATATGTATCGTGTGGAGTTGGAAACTGAAAAGAATCTTTGTGTTCCCAACAAGCTAGTTGAATGGACGGCTTTCACACACACTTATCTCTCAAATCTGAGCATGTTTAGAGACGTTCGTTCATCTAGCACAAAGGGAACGGGTTGCAGGAGAAACTTTTTCTCGGGTTTCTCAGTCTGTTTCCTAGTGCCGGTTTGAAGTTCCTGCAGATTCCACTCTAAACCCGAGTTGGAGCTAGTTCCTTCCCATATATATATATGGAGTGGAGTTGGAAACTGAAAAGAAACTTTGTGTTCCCAACAAGCTAGTGAATGACGGCTTTCACACACACTTATCTCTCAAAACTGAGCATGTGGAGAGACGTTCGTTCATCTCGCACAAAGGGAACGGTTTGCAGGAGGAACTTTTACTCGGGTTTATCTGTCTGTTTCCTAGTGCCAGTTAGAAATTCCTGCAGTTTTCACTGTAAAACCGATTTGGAGCTATTACCTTCCCATATATATGTATGGAGTGGAGTTGGAAACTGAAAAGAAACTTTGTGTTCCCAACAAGCTAGTTGAAGGACGGCTTTCACACACACTTATCTCTCAGTGCTGAGCATGTTGAGAGACGTTCGTTCATCTAGCACAAAGGGAACGGGTTGCAGGAGAAACTTTTACTCTGCTTTCTCAGTCTGTTTCCTACTGCCGTTTTGAAGTTCCTGCAGTTTTCACTGTAAACCCGAGTTGGAGCTAGTTCCTTCCCATATATGGGTATCGTGTGGAGTTGGAAACCTAAAATAAACTTTGTGTTCCCAACAAGCTAGTTGAAGGACGGCTTTCAAACACACTTATCTCTCAAACTGAGCATGTTGAGAGACGTTCGTTCATCTAGCACAAAGGGAAAGGGTTGTAGGGGAAACTTTTACTCTGCATTCTCAGTCTGTTTCCTAGTGCCGGTTTGAAGTTCCTGCAGATTTCACTCTAAACCCGAGTTGGAGCTAGTTCCTTCCCATATATATATATGGAGTGAAGTTGGAAACTGAAAAGAAACTTTGTGTTCCCAACAAGCTAGTTGAATGACGGCTTTCACACACACTTATCTCTCAAAACTGAGCATGTGGAGAGACGTTCGTTCATCTCGCACAAAGGGAACGGTTTGCATGAGAAACTTTTACTCGGGTTTATCTGTCTGTTTCCCAGTGCCGGTTAGAAGTTCCTGCAGTTTTCACTGTAAAACCGATTTGGAGCTATTACCTACCCATATATATGTATGGAGTGGAGTTGGAAACTGAAAAGAAACTTTGTGTTCCCAACAAGGTAGTTGAAGGACGGCTTTCACACACACTTATCTCTCAGTGCTGAGCATGTGGAGAGACGTTCGTTCATCTAGCACAAAGGGAACGGTTTGCAGGAGAAACTTTTACTCTGCTTTCTCAGTCTGTTTCCTAGTGCCGGTTTGAAGTTCCTGCAGTTTTCACTGTAAACCCGAGTTGGAGCTAGTTCCTTCCCATATATGTGTATCGTGTGGAGTTGGAAACTGAAAAGAAACTTTGTGTTCCCAACAAGCTAGTTGAACGACGGCTTTCACACACACTTATCTCTCAAAACTGAGCATGTTGAGAGACGTTCGTTCATCTAGCACAAAGGGAAAGGGTTGCAGGAGAAACTTTTACTCTGCTTTCTCAGTCTGTTTCCTAGTGCCGGATTAGAAGTTCCTGCAGTTTTCACTGTAAAACCGAGTTGGAGCTAGTACCTTCCCATATATATGTATGGAGTGGAGTTGGAAACTGAAAAGAAACTTTGTGTTCCCAACAAGCTAGTTGAAGGACGGCTTTCACACACACTTATCTCTCAGTGCTGAGCATGTGGAGAGACGTTCGTTCATCTAGCACAAAGGGAATGGGTTGCAGGAGAAACTTTTACTCTGGTTTCTCAGTCTGTTTCCTAGTGCCAGTTTGAAGTTCCTGCAGTTTTCACTGTAAAATCTAGTTGGAGCTAGTACCTTCCCATATATATGTAAGGAGTGGAGTTGGAAACTGAAAAGAAACTTTGTGTTCCCAACAAGCTAGTTGAAGGACGGCTTTCACACACACTTATTTGTCAAAACTGAGCACGTGGAGAAAAGTTCGTTCATCTAGCACAAAGGGAACGTGTTGCAGGAGAAACTTTTACTCTGCTTTCTCAGTCTGTTTCCTAGTGCCGGTTAGAAGTTCCTGCAGTTTTCACTCTAAATCCGATTTGGAGCTAGTACCTTCCCATATATATGTAAGGAGTGGAGTTGGAAACTGAAAAGAAACTTTGTGTTCCAAACAAGCTAGTTGAAGGACGGCTTTCACACACACTTATCTCTCAGTGCTGAGCATGTGGAGAGACGTTCGTTCATATAGCACATAGGGAACGGGTTGCAGGGGAAACTTTTACTCTGGAATCTCAGTCTGTTTCCTAGTGCCGGTTTGAAGTTCCTGCAGTTTTCACTGTAAACCAGAGTTGGAGCTAGTACCTTCCCATATATATGTATGGAGTGGAGTTGGAAACTGAAAAGAAACTTTGTGTTCCCAACAAGCTAGTTGAAGGACGGCTTTCACACACACTTATCTCTCAAAACTGAGCATGTGGAGAGACAGTTCGTTCATCTAGCACAAAGGGAACGGGTTGCAGGAGAAACTTTTACTCTGGTTTCTCAGTCTGTTTCCTAGTGCCGGTTTGAAGTTCCTGCAGTTTTCACTGTAAAACCGAGTTGGAGCTAGTACATTCCCATATATATGTATGGAGTGGAGTTGGAAACTGAAAAGAAACTTTGTGTTCCCAACAATGCTAGTTGAAGGACGGCTTCCACACACACTTATCTCTCAAAACTGAGCATGTGGAGAGACGTTCGTTCATCTAGCACAAAGGGAACGGGTTGCAGGAGAAACTTTTACTCTGCTTTCTCAGTGTGTTTCCTAGTGCCGGTTGAAGTTCCTGCAGTTTTCACTGTAAAACCGAGTTGGAGCTAGTACCTTCCCATATATATGTATGGAGTGGAGTTGGAAACTGAAAAGAAACTTTGTGTTCCCAACAAGCTAGTTGAAGGACGGCTTTCACACACACTTATCTCTCAAAACTGAGCATGTGGAGAGACGTTCGTTCATCTAGCACAAAGGGAACGGGTTGCAGGAGAAACTTTTACTCTGCTTTCTCAGTCTGTTTCCTAGTGCCAGGTTTGAAGTTCCCTGCAGTTTTCACTGTAAAACCGAGTTGGAGCTAGTTCCTTCCCATATATATGTATGGAGTGGAGTTGGAAACTGAAAAGAAACTTTGTGTTCCCAACAAGCTAGTTGAAGGACGGCTTTCACACACACTTATCACTCAGAGCTGAGCATGTGGAGAGACGTTCGTTCATCTAGCACAAAGGGAACGGGTTACAGGAGAAACTTTTACTCTGGTTTCTCAGTCTGTTTCCTAGTGCCGGTTTGAAGTTCCTGCAGTTTTCACTGTAAAACCGAGTTGGAGCTAGTACCTTCCCATATATATGTATGGAGTGGAGTTGGAAACTGAAAAGAAACTTTGTGTTCCCAACAAGCTAGTTGAAGGACGGCTTTCACACACACTTATCTCTCAAAACTGAGCATGTGGAGAGACGTTCGTTCATCTAGCACAAAGGGAAAGGGTTGCAGGAGTAAAATTTTACTCTGCATTCTCAGTCTGTTTCCTAGTGCCGGTTTGAAGTTCCTGCAGTTTTCACTGTAAAACCGAGTTGGAGCTAGTACCTTCCCATATATATGTATGGAGTGGAGTTGGAAACTGAAAAGAAACTTTGTGTTCCCAACAAGCTAGTTGAAGGACGGCTTTCACACACACTTATCTCTCAAACTGAGCATGTGGAGAGACGTTCGTTCATCTAGCACAAAGGGAACGGGTTGCAGGAGAAACTTTTACTCTGGATTTCTCAGTCTGTTTCCTAGTGCCGGTTTGAAGTTCCTGCAGTTTTCACTGTAAAACCGAGTTGGAGCTAGTACCTTCCCATATATATGTATGGAGTGGAGTTGGAAACTGAAAAGAAACTTTGTGTTCCCAACAAGCTAGTTGAAGGACGGCTTTCACACACACTTATCTCTCAAAACTGAGCATGTGGAGAGACGTTCGTTCATCTAGCACAAAGGGAACGGGTTGCAGGAGAAACTTTTACTCTGCTTTCTCAGTCTGTTTCCTAGTGCCGGTTTGAAGTTCCTGCAGTTTTCACTGTAAAACCGAGTTGGAGCTAGTACCTTCCCATATATATGTATGGAGTGGAGTTGGAAACTGAAAAGAAACTTTGTGTTCCCAACAAGCTAGTTGAAGGACGGCTTTCACACACATTTATCTCTCAAACTGAGCATGTGGAGAGACGTTCGTTCATCTAGCACAAAGGGAACGGGTTGCAGGAGAAACTTTTACTCTGCTTTCTCAGTCTGTTTCCTAGTGCCGGTTTGAAGTTCCTGCAGTTTTCACTGTAAAACCGAGTTGGAGCTAGTACCTTCCCATATATATGTATGGAGTGGAGTTGGAAACTGAAAAGAAACTTTGTGTTCCCAACAAGCTAGTTGAAGGACGGCTTTCACACACACTTATCTCTCAAAACTGAGCATGTGGAGAGACGTTCGTTCATCTAGCACAAAGGGAACGGGTTGCAGGAGAAACTTTTACTCTGTTATCTCAGTCTGTTTCCTAGTGCCGGTTTGAAGTTCCTGCAGTTTTCACTGTAAAACCGAGTTGGAGCTAGTACCTTCCCATATATATGTATGGAGTGGAGTTGGAAACTGAAAAGAAACTTTGTGTTCCCAACAAGCTAGTTGAAGGACGGCTTTCACACACACTTATCTCTCAAACTGAGCATGTGGAGAGACGTTCGTTCATCTAGCACAAAGGGAACGGGTTGCAGGAGAAACTTTTACTCTGGTTTCTCAGTCTGTTTCCTAGTGCCGGTTTGAAGTTCCTGCAGTTTTCACTGTAAAACCGAGTTGGAGCTAGTACCTTCCCATATATATGTATGGAGTGGAGTTGGAAACTGAAAAGAAACTTTGTGTTCCCAACAAGCTAGTTGAAGGACGGCTTTCACACACACTTATCTCTCAAACTGAGCATGTGGAGAGACGTTCGTTCATCTAGCACAAAGGGAACGGGTTGCAGGAGAAACTTTTACTCTGCTTTCTCAGTCTGTTTCCTAGTGCCGGTTTGAAGTTCCTGCAGTTTTCACTGTAAAACCGAGTTGGAGCTAGTACCTTCCCATATATATGTAATGGAGTGGAGTTGGAAACTGAAAAGAAACTTTGTGTTCCCAACAAGCTAGTTGAAGGACGGCTTTCACACACACTTATCTCTCAAACTGAGCATGTGGAGAGACGTTCGTTCATCTAGCACAAAGGGAACGGGTTGCAGGAGAAACTTTTACTCTGGTTTCTCAGTCTGTTTCCTAGTGCCGGTTTGAAGTTCCTGCAGTTTTCACTGTAAAACCGAGTTGGAGCTAGTACCTTCCCATATATATGTATGGAGTGGAGTTGGAAACTGAAAAGAAACTTTGTGTTCCCAACAAGCTAGTTGAAGGACGGCTTTCACACACACTTATCTCTCAAAACTGAGCATGTGGAGAGACGTTCGTTCATCTAGCACAAAGGGAACGGGTTGCAGGAGAAACTTTTACTCTGCTTTCTCAGTCTGTTTCCTAGTGCCGGTTTGAAGTTCCTGCAGTTTTCACTGTAAAACCGAGTTGGAGCTAGTTACTTCCCATATATATGTATGGAGTGGAGTTGGAAACTGAAAAGAAACTTTGTGTTCCCAACAAGCTAGTTGAAGGACGGCTTTCACACACACTTATCTCTCAAAACTGAGCATGTGGAGAGACGTTCGTTCATCTAGCACAAAGGGAACGGGTTGCAGGAGAAACTTTTACTCTGCTTTCTCAGTCTGTTTCCTAGTGCCGGTTTGAAGTTCCTGCAGTTTTCACTGTAAAACCGAGTTGGAGCTAGTACCTTCCCATATATATGTATGGAGTGGAGTTGGAAACTGAAAAGAAACTTTGTGTTCCCAACAAGCTAGTTGAAGGACGGCTTTCACACACACTTATCTCTCAAAGCTGAGCATGTGGAGAGACGTTCGTTCATCTAGCACAAAGGGAACGGGTTGCAGGAGAAACTTTTACTCTGGTTTCTCAGTCTGTTTCCTAGTGCCGGTTTGAAGTTCCTGCAGTTTTCACTGTAAAACCGAGTTGGAGCTAGTACCTTCCCATATATATGTATGGAGTGGAGTTGGAAACTGAAAAGAAACTTTGTGTTCCCAACAAGCTAGTTGAAGGACGGCTTTCACACACACTTATCTCTCAGAACTGAGCATGTGGAGAGACGTTCGTTCATCTAGCACAAAGGGAACGGGTTGCAGGAGAAACTTTTACTCTGGTTTCTCAGTCTGTTTCCTAGTGCCAGGTTTGAAGTTCCTGCAGTTTTCACTGTAAAACCGAGTTGGAGCTAGTACCTTCCCATATATATGTAAGGAGTGGAGTTGGAAACTGAAAGAATCTTTGTGTTCCCAACGAGCTAGTTGAAGGACTTCATTCACACACACTTATCTCTCAAACTGAGCATGTGGAGAGACGTTCGTTCATCTAGCACAAATGGAACGGGTTGCAGGAGAAACTTTTACTCTGGTTTCTCAGTCTGTTTCCTAGTGCCGGTTTGAAGTTCCTGCAGTTTTCACTGTAAAACCGAGTTGGAGCTAGTACCTTCCCATATATATGTATGGAGTGGAGTTGGAAACTGAAAAGAAACTTTGTGTTCCCAACAAGCTAGTTGAAGGACGGCTTTCACACACACTTATCTCTCAAACTGAGCATGTGGAGAGACGTTCGTTCATCTAGCACAAAGGGAACGGGTTGCAGGAGAAACTTTTACTCTGGATTCTCAGTCTGTTTCCTAGTGCCGGTTTGAAGTTCCTGCAGTTTTCACTGTAAAACCGAGTTGGAGCTAGTACCTTCCCATATATATGTATGGAGTGGAGTTGGAAACTGAAAAGAAACTTTGTGTTCCCAACAAGCTAGTTGAAGGACGGCTTTCACACACACTTATCTCTCAAACTGAGCATGTGGAGAGACGTTCGTTCATCTAGCACAAAGGGAACGGGTTGCAGGAGAAACTTTTACTCTGCTTTCTCAGTCTGTTTCCTAGTGCCGGTTTGAAGTTCCTGCAGTTTTCACTGTAAACCCGAGTTGGAGCTAGTACCTTCCCCTATATATGTATAGTGGAGTTGGAAATTGAAAAGAAACTTTGTGTTCCCAACAAGCTAGTTGAAGGACGGCTTTCACACACACTTATCTCTCAAAACTGAGCATGTTGAGAGACGTTCGTTCATCTAGCACAAAGGGAACGGGTTGCAGGAGAAACTTTTACTCTGCTTTCTCAGTCTGTTTCCTAGTGCCGGTTTGAAGTTCCTGCAGTTTTCACTGTAAAACCGAGTTGGAGCTAGTTCCTTCCCATATATATGTATGGAGTGGAGTTGGAAACTGAAAAGAAACTTTGTGTTCCCAACAAGCTAGTTGAAGGACGGCTTTCACACACACTTATCTCTCAAACTGAGCATGTGGAGAGACGTTCGTTCATCTAGCACAAAGGGAACGGGTTGCAGGAGAAACTTTTACTCTGGTTTCTCAGTCTGTTTCCTAGTGCCGGTTAGAAGTTCCTGCAGTTTTCACTGTAAAACCGAGTTGGAGCTAGTACCTTCCCATATATATGTATGGAGTGGAGTTGGAAACTGAAAAGAAACTTTGTGTTCCCAACAAGCTAGTTGAAGGACGGCTTTCACACACACTTATCTCTCAGAACTGAGCATGTGGAGAGACGTTCGTTCATCTAGCACAAAGGGAACGGGTTGCAGGAGAAACTTTTACTCTGCTTTCTCAGTCTGTTTCCTAGTGCCGGTTTGAAGTTCCTGCAGTTTTCACTGTAAACCCGAGTTGGAGCTAGTACCTTCCCATATATATGTATGGAGTGGAGTTGGAAACTGAAAAGAAACTTTGTGTTCCCAACAAGCTAGTTGAAGGACGGCTTTCACACACACTTATCTCTCAAAACTGAGCATGTTGAGAGACGTTCGTTCATCTAGCACAAAGGGAACGGGTTGCAGGAGAAACTTTTACTCTGCATTCTCAGTCTGTTTCCTAGTGCCGGTTTGAAGTTCCTGCAGTTTTCACTGTAAAACCGAGTTGGAGCTAGTACCTTCCCATATATATGTATGGAGTGGAGTTGGAAACTGAAAAGAAACTTTGTGTTCCCAACAAGCTAGTTGAAGGACGGCTTTCACACACACTTATCTCTCAAACTGAGCATGTGGAGAGACGTTCGTTCATCTAGCACAAAGGGAACGGGTTGCAGGAGAAACTTTTACTCTGGATTCTCAGTCTGTTTCCTAGTGCCGGTTTGAAGTTCCTGCAGTTTTCACTGTAAAACCGAGTTGGAGCTAGTACCTTCCCATATATATGTAATGGAGTGGAGTTGGAAACTGAAAAGAAACTTTGTGTTCCCAACAAGCTAGTTGAAGGACGGCTTTCACACACACATTATCTCGTCAAAATTGAGCATGTGGAGAGACGTTCGTTCATCTAGCACAAAGGGAACGGGTTGCAGGAGAAACTTTTACTCTGGTTTCTCAGTCTGTTTCCTAGTGCCGGTTTGAAGTTCCTGCAGTTTTCACTGTAAAACCGAGTTGGAGCTAGTACCTTCCCATATATATGTATGGAGTGGAGTTGGAAACTGAAAAGAAACTTTGTGTTCCCAACAAGCTAGTTGAAGGACGGCTTTCACACACACTTATCTCTCAAACTGAGCATGTGGAGAGACGTTCGTTCATCTAGCACAAAGGGAACGGGTTGCAGGAGAAACTTTTACTCTGCATTCTCAGTCTGTTTCCTAGTGCCGGTTTGAAGTTCCTGCAGTTTTCACTCTAAACCAGAGTTGGAGCTAGTACCTTCCCATATATATGTATGGAGTGGAGTTGGAAACTGAAAAGAAACTTTGTGTTCCCAACAAGCTAGTTGAAGGACGGCTTTCACACACACTTATCTCTCAAAACTGAGCATGTTGAGAGACGTTCGTTCATCTAGCACAAAGGGAACGGGTTGCAGGAGAAACTTTTACTCTGCTTTCTCAGTCTGTTTCCTAGTGCCGGTTTGAAGTTCCTGCAGTTTTCACTGTAAAACCGAGTTGGAGCTAGTTCCTTCCCATATATATGTATGGAGTGGAGTTGGAAACTGAAAAGAAACTTTGTGTTCCCAACAAGCTAGTTGAAGGACGGCTTTCACACACACTTATCTCTCAAAACTGAGCATGTGGAGAGACGTTCGTTCATCTAGCACAAAGGGAACGGGTTGCAGGAGAAACTTTTACTCGGGTTTCTCAGTCTGTTTCCTAGTGCCGGTTAGAAGTTCCTGCAGTTTTCACTGTAAAACCGATTTGGAGCTAGTACCTTCCCATATATATGTATGGAGTGGAGTTGGAAACTGAAAAGAAACTTTGTGTTCCCAACAAGCTAGTTGAAGGACGGCTTTCACACACACTTATCTCTCAGAGCTGAGCATGTGGAGAGACGTTCGTTCATCTAGCACAAAGGGAACGGGTTGTCAGGGGAAACTTTTACTCTGCATTCTCAGTCTGTTTCCTAGTGCCGGTTTGAAGTTCCTGCAGTTTTCACTGTAAACCCGAGTTGGAGCTAGTACCTTCCCATATATGTGTATCGTGTGGAGTTGGAAACTGAAAAGAAACTTTGTGTTCCCAACAAGCTAGTTGAAGGACGGCTTTCAAACACACTTATCTCTCAAATCTGAGCATGTTGAGAGACGTTCGTTCATCTAGCACAAAGGGAACGGGTTGCAGGAGAAACTTTTTCTCGGGTTTCTCAGTCTGTTTCCTAGTGCCGGTTTGAAGTTCCTGCAGATTTCACTCTAAACCCGAGTTGGAGCTAGTTCCTTCCCATATATATGTATGGAGTGGAGTTGGAAACTGAAAAGAAACTTTGTGTTCCCAACAAGCTAGTTGAAGGACGGCTTTCACACACACTTATCTCTCAAAACTGAGCATGTGGAGAGACGTTCGTTCATCTCGCACAAAGGGAACGGTTTGCAGGAGAAACTTTTACTCGGGTTTATCTGTCTGTTTCCTAGTGCCGGTTAGAAGTTCCTGCAGTTTTCACTGTAAAACAGATTTGGAGCTATTACCTTCCCATATATATGTATGGAGTGGAGTTGGAAACTGAAAAGAAACTTTGTGTTCCCAACAAGCTAGTTGAAGGACGGCTTTCACACACACTTATCTCTCAGTGCTGAGCATGTTGAGAGACGTTCGT
This sequence comes from Camelus ferus, assembly GCF_009834535.1. Taxonomy (NCBI): domain Eukaryota; kingdom Metazoa; phylum Chordata; class Mammalia; order Artiodactyla; family Camelidae; genus Camelus; species Camelus ferus. Next base: position 29,124 of record NW_022587850.1, on the reverse strand, counting down.
TCATCTAGCACAAAGGGAACGGGTTGCAGGAGAAACTTTTACTCTGCTTTCTCAGTCTGTTCCCTACTGCCTGTTTGAAGTTCCTGCAGTTTTCACTGTAAACCCGAGTTGGAGCTAGTTCCTTCCCATATATGTGTATCGTGTGGAGTTGGAAACTGAAAAGAAACTTTGTGTTCCCAATCAAGCTAGTTGAACGACGGCTTTCAAACACACTTATCTCTCAAAACTGAGCATGTTGAGAGACGTTCGTTCATCTAGCACAAAGGGAAAGGGTTGCAGGAGAAACTTTTACTCTGCATTCTCAGTCTGTTTCCTAGTGCCGGTTTGAAGTTCCTGCAGTTTTCACTGTAAAACCGAGTTGGAGCTAGTACCTTCCCATATATATGTATGGAGTGGAGTTGGAAACTGAAAAGAAACTTTGTGTTCCCAACAAGCTAGTTGAAGGACGGCTTTCACACACACTTATCTCTCAAACTGAGCATGTGGAGAGACGTTCGTTCATCTAGCACAAAGGGAACGGGTTGCAGGAGAAACTTTTACTCTGGATTCTCAGTCTGTTTCCTAGTGCCGGTTTGAAGTTCCTGCAGTTTTCACTGTAAAACCGAGTTGGAGCTAGTACCTTCCCATATATATGTATGGAGTGGAGTTTGGAAACTGAAAAGAAACTTTGTGTTCCCAACAAGCTAGTTGAAGGACGGCTTTCACACACACTTATCTCTCAAACTGAGCATGTGGAGAGACGTTCGTTCATCTAGCACAAAGGGAACGGGTTGCAGGAGAAACTTTTACTCTGGTTTCTCAGTCTGTTTCCTAGTGCCGGTTTGAAGTTCCTGCAGTTTTCACTGTAAAACCGAGTTGGAGCTAGTACCTTCCCATATATATGTATGGAGTGGAGTTGGAAACTGAAAAGAAACTTTGTGTTCCCAACAAGCTAGTTGAAGGACGGCTTTCACACACACTTATCTCTCAGAACTGAGCATGTGGAGAGACGTTCGTTCATCTAGCACAAAGGGAACGGGTTGCAGGAGAAACTTTTACTCTGGTTTCTCAGTCTGTTTCCTAGTGCCGGTTTGAAGTTCCTGCAGTTTTCACTGTAAAACCGAGTTGGAGCTAGTACCTTCCCATATATATGTAATGGAGTGGAGTTGGAAACTGAAAAGAAACTTTGTGTTCCCAACAAGCTAGTTGAAGGACGGCTTTCACACACACTTATCTCTCAAAACTGAGCATGTGGAGAGACGTTCGTTCATCTAGCACAAAGGGAACGGGTTGCAGGAGAAACTTTTACTCTGGTTTCTCAGTCTGTTTCCTAGTGCCGGTTAGAAGTTCCTGCAGTTTTCACTGTAAAACCGAGTTGGAGCTAGTACCTTCCCATATATATGTATGGAGTGGAGTTGGAAACTGAAAAGAAACTTTGTGTTCCCAACAAGCTAGTTGAAGGACGGCTTTCACACACACTTATCTCTCAGAACTGAGCATGTGGAGAGACGTTCGTTCATCTAGCACAAAGGGAACGGGTTGCAGGAGAAACTTTTACTCTGGTTTCTCAGTCTGTTTCCTAGTGCCGGTTTGAAGTTCCTGCAGTTTTCACTGTAAAACCGAGTTGGAGCTAGTACCTTCCCATATATATGTAATGGAGTGGAGTTGGAAACTGAAAAGAAACTTTGTGTTCCCAACAAGCTAGTTGAAGGACGGCTTTCACACACACTTATCTCTCAAAACTGAGCATGTGGAGAGACGTTCGTTCATCTAGCACAAAGGGAACGGGTTGCAGGAGAAACTTTTACTCTGGTTTCTCAGTCTGTTTCCTAGTGCCGGGTTTGAAGTTCCTGCAGTTTTCACTGTAAAACCGAGTTGGAGCTAGTACCTTCCCATATATATGTATGGAGTGGAGTTGGAAACTGAAAAGAAACTTTGTGTTCCCAACAAGCTAGTTGAAGTACGGCTTTCACACACACTTATCTCTCAGAGCTGAGCATGTGGAGAGACGTTCGTTCATCTAGCAGAGAGGGAACGGGTTGCAGGAGAAACTTTTACTCTGGTTTCTCAGTCTGTTTCCTAGTGCCAGTTTGAAGTTCCTGCAGTTTTCACTGTAAAACCGAGTTGGAGCTAGTACCTTCCCATATATATGTAAGGAGTGGAGTTGGAAACTGAAAAGAAACTTTGTGTTCCCAACAAGCTAGTTGAAGGACGGCATTCACACACACTTATCTCTCAAAACTGAGCATGTGGAGAGACGTTCGTTCATCTAGCACAAAGGGAACGGGTTGCAGGAGAAACTTTTACTCTGGTTTCTCAGTCTGTTTCCTAGTGCCGGTTTGAAGTTCCTGCAGTTTTCACTGTAAAACCGATGTTGGAGCTAGTACCTTCCCATATATATGTAAGGAGTGGAGTTGGAAACTGAAAAGAAACTTTGTGTTCCCAACAAGCTAGTTGAAGGACGGCTTTCACACACACTTATCTCTCAAAACTGAGCATGTGGAGAGAAGTTCGTTCATCTAGCACAAAGGGAACGGGTTGCAGGAGAAACTTTTACTCTGGTTTCTCAGTCTGTTTCCTAGTGCCGGTTTGAAGTTCCTGCAGTTTTCACTGTAAAACCGAGTTGGAGCTAGTACCTTCCCATATATATGTATGGAGTGGAGTTGGAAACTGAAAAGAAACTTTGTGTTCCCAACAAGCTAGTTGAAGGACGGCTTTCACACACACTTATCTCTCAAAACTGAGCATGTGGAGAGACGTTCGTTCATCTAGCACAAAGGGAACGGGTTGCAGGAGAAACTTTTACTCTGCTTTCTCAGTCTGTTTCCTAGTGCCGGTTTGAAGTTCCTGCAGTTTTCACTGTAAAACCGAGTTGGAGCTAGTACCTTCCCATATATATGTATGGAGTGGAGTTGGAAACTGAAAGAAACTTTGTGTTCCCAACAAGCTAGTTGAAGGACGGCTTTCACACACACTTATCTCTCAAAACTGAGCATGTGGAGAGACGTTCGTTCATCTAGCACAAAGGGAACGGGTTGCAGGAGAAACTTTTACTCTGGTTTCTCAGTCTGTTTCCTAGTGCCGGTTAGAAGTTCCTGCAGTTTTCACTGTAAAACCGAGTTGGAGCTAGTACCTTCCCATATATATGTATGGAGTGGAGTTGGAAACTGAAAAGAAACTTTGTGTTCCCAACAAGCTAGTTGAAGGACGGCTTTCACACACACTTATCTCTCAAAACTGAGCATGTGGAGAGACGTTCGTTCATCTAGCACAAAGGGAACGGGTTGCAGGAGAAACTTTTACTCTGGTTTCTCAGTCTGTTTCCTAGTGCCAGTTTGAAGTTCCTGCAGTTTTCACTGTAAAACCGAGTTGGAGCTAGTACCTTCCCATATATATGTAAGGAGTGGAGTTGGAAACTGAAAAGAAACTTTGTGTTCCCAACAAGCTAGTTGAAGGACGGCTTTCACACACACTTATCTCTCAAACTGAGCATGTGGAGAGAAGTTCGTTCATCTAGCACAAAGGGAACGGGTTGCAGGAGAAACTTTTACTCTGGTTTCTCAGTCTGTTTCCTAGTGCCGGTTTGAAGTTCCTGCAGTTTTCACTGTAAAACCGAGTTGGAGCTAGTACCTTCCCATATATATGTATGGAGTGGAGTTGGAAACTGAAAAGAAACTTTGTGTTCCCAACAAGCTAGTTGAAGGACGGCTTTCACACACACTTATCTCTCAAAACTGAGCATGTGGAGAGACGTTCGTTCATCTAGCACAAAGGGAACGGGTTGCAGGAGAAACTTTTACTCTGCTTTCTCAGTCTGTTTCCTAGTTCCGGTTTGAAATTCCTGCAGTTTTCACTGTAAAACCGAGTTTGAGCTAGTTCCTTCCCATATATATGTATGGATTGGAGTTGGAAACTGAAAAGAAACTTAGTGTTCCCAACAAGTTAGTTGAAGGACGGCTTTCACACACACTTATCTCTCAAAACTGAGCATGTGGAGAGACGTTCGTTCATCTCTCACAAAGGGAACGGGTTGCAGGGGAAACTTTTACTCGGGTTTATCTGTCTGTTTCCTAGTGCCGGTTAGAAGTTCCTGCAGTTTTCACTGTAAAACCGATTTGGAGCTAGTACCTTACCATATATATGTATGGAGTGGAGTTGGAAACTGAAAAGAAACTTTGTTTTCCCAACAAGCTAGTTGAAGGACGGCTTTCACACACACTAATCTGTCAAAACTGAGCATGTGGAGAGAAGTTCTTTCATCTAGCACAATGGGAACGGGTTACCGGAGAAACTTTTACTCTGGTTTCTCAGTCTGTTTCCTAGTGCCGGTTTGAAGTTCCTGCAGTTTTCACTGTAAAACCGAGTTGGAGCTAGTACCTTCCCATATATATGTATGGAGTGGAGTTGGAAACTGAAAAGAAACTTTGTGTTCCCAACAAGCTAGTTGAAGGACGGCTTTCACACACACTTATCTCTCAGTGCTGAGCATGTTGAGAGACGTTCGTTCATCTAGCACAAAGGGAACGGGTTGCAGGAGAAACTTTTACTCTGCATTCTCAGTCTGTTTCCTAGTGCCGGTTTGAAGTTCCTGCAGTTTTCACTGTAAAACCGAGTTGGAGCTAGTTACCTTCCCATATATATGTATGGAGTGGAGTTGGAAACTGAAAAGAAACTTTGTGTTCCCAACAAGCTAGTTGAAGGACGGCTTTCACACACACTTATCTCTCAAAACTGAGCATGTGGAGAGACGTTCGTTCATCTAGCACAAAGGGAACGGGTTGCAGGAGAAACTTTTACTCTGGTTTCTCAGTCTGTTTCCTAGTGCCGGTTAGAAGTTCCTGCAGTTTTCACTGTAAAACCGAGTTGGAGCTAGTACCTTCCCATATATATGTATGGAGTGGAGTTGGAAACTGAAAAGAAACTTTGTGTTCCCAACAAGCTAGTTGAAGGACGGCTTTCACACACACTTATCTCTCAGTACTGAGCATGTGGAGAGACGTTCGTTCATCTAGCACAAAGGGAACGGGTTGCAGGAGAAACTTTTACTCTGCTTTCTCAGTCTGTTTCCTAGTGCCGGTTTGAAGTTCCTGCAGTTTTCACTGTAAACCCGAGTTGGAGCTAGTACCTTCCCATATATATGTATCGTGTGGAGTTGGAAACTGAAAAGAAACTTTGTGTTCCCAACAAGCTAGTTGAAGGACGGCTTTCACACACACTTATCTCTCAAAACTGAGCATGTGGAGAGACGTTCGTTCATCTAGCACAAAGGGAACGGGTTGCAGGAGAAACTTTTACTCTGGTTTCTCAGTCTGTTTCCTAGTGCCGGTTAGAAGTTCCTGCAGTTTTCACTGTAAAACCGAGTTGGAGCTAGTACCTTCCCATATATATGTATGGAGTGGAGTTGGAAACTGAAAAGAAACTTTGTGTTCCCAACAAGCTAGTTGAAGGACGGCTTTCACACACACTTATCTCTCAAACTGAGCATGTGGAGAGACGTTCGTTCATCTAGCACAAAGGGAACGGGTTGCAGGAGAAACTTTTACTCTGGTTTCTCAGTCTGTTTCCTAGTGCCGGTTTGAAGTTCCTGCAGTTTTCACTGTAAAACCGAGTTGGAGCTAGTACCTTCCCATATATATGTATGGAGTGGAGTTGGAAACTGAAAAGAAACTTTGTGTTCCCAACAAGCTAGTTGAAGGACGGCTTTCACACACACTTATCTCTCAAAACTGAGCATGTGAGAGACGTTCGTTCATCTAGCACAAAGGGAACGGGTTGCAGGAGAAACTTTTACTCTGCTTTCTCAGTCTGTTTCCTAGTGCCGGTTTGAAGTTCCTGCAGTTTTCACTGTAAAACCGAGTTGGAGCTAGTACCTTCCCATATATATGTATGGAGTGGAGTTGGAAACTGAAAAGAAACTTTGTGTTCCCAACAAGCTAGTTGAAGGACGGCTTTCACACACACTTATCTCTCAAAACTGAGCATGTGGAGAGACGTTCGTTCATCTAGCACAAAGGGAACGGGTTGCAGGAGAAACTTTTACTCTGCTTTCTCAGTCTGTTTCCTAGTGCCGGTTTGAAGTTCCTGCAGTTTTCACTGTAAAACCGATTTGGAGCTAGTACCTTCCCATATATATGTATGGAGTGGAGTTGGAAACTGAAAAGAAACTTTGTGTTCCCAACAAGCTAGTTGAAGGACGGCTTTCACACACACTTATCTCTCAGAGCTGAGCATGTGGAGAGACGTTCGTTCATCTAGCACAAAGGGAACGGGTTGCAGGAGAAACTTTTACTCTGGTTTCTCAGTCTGTTTCCTAGTGCCGGTTTGAAGTTCCTGCAGTTTTCACTGTAAAACCGAGTTGGAGCTAGTACCTTCCCATATATATGTATGGAGTGGAGTTGGAAACTGAAAAGAAACTTTGTGTTCCCAACAAGCTAGTTGAAGGACGGCTTTCACACACACTTATCTCTCAAAACTGAGCATGTGGAGAGACGTTCGTTCATCTAGCACAAAGGGAACGGGTTGCAGGAGAAACTTTTACTCTGGTTTCTCAGTCTGTTTCCTAGTGCCGGTTTGAAGTTCCTGCAGTTTTCACTGTAAAACCGAGTTGGAGCTAGTACCTTCCCATATATATGTATGGAGTGGAGTTGGAAACTGAAAAGAAACTTTGTGTTCCCAACAAGCTAGTTGAAGGACGGCTTTCACACACACTTATCTCTCAAAGCTGAGCATGTGGAGAGACGTTCGTTCATCTAGCACAAAGGGAACGGGTTGCAGGAGAAACTTTTACTCTGCTTTCTCAGTCTGTTTCCTAGTGCCGGTTTGAAGTTCCTGCAGTTTTCACTGTAAAACCGAGTTGGAGCTAGTACCTTCCCATATATATGTATGGAGTGGAGTTGGAAACTGAAAAGAAACTTTGTGTTCCCAACAAGCTAGTTGAAGGACGGCTTTCACACACACTTATCTCTCAAAGCTGAGCATGTGGAGAGACGTTCGTTCATCTAGCACAAAGGGAACGGGTTGCAGGAGAAACTTTTACTCTGGTTTCTCAGTCTGTTTCCTAGTGCCGGTTTGAAGTTCCTGCAGTTTTCACTGTAAAACCGAGTTGGAGCTAGTACCTTCCCATATATATGTATGGAGTGGAGTTGGAAACTGAAAAGAAACTTTGTGTTCCCAACAAGCTAGTTGAAGGACGGCTTTCACACACACTTATCTCTCAAAACTGAGCATGTGGAGAGACGTTCGTTCATCTAGCACAAAGGGAACGGGTTGCAGGAGAAACTTTTACTCTGCATTCTCAGTCTGTTTCCTAGTGCCGGTTTGAAGTTCCTGCAGTTTTCACTGCTAAACCCGAGTTGGAGCTAGTTACCTTCCCATATATATGTATGGAGTGGAGTTGGAAACTGAAAAGAAACTTTGTGTTCCCAACAAGCTAGTTGAAGGACGGCTTTCACACACACTTATCTCTCAGAACTGAGCATGTGGAGAGACGTTCGTTCATCTAGCACAAAGGGAACGGGTTGCAGGAGAAACTTTTACTCTGCTTTCTCAGTCTGTTTCCTAGTGCCGGTTTGAAGTTCCTGCAGTTTTCACTGTAAAACCGAGTTGGAGCTAGTACCTTCCCATATATATGTATGGAGTGGAGTTGGAAACTGAAAAGAAACTTTGTGTTCCCAACAAGCTAGTTGAAGGACGGCTTTCACACACACTTATCTCTCAAAACTGAGCATGTTGAGAGACGTTCGTTCATCTAGCACAAAGGGAACGGGTTGCAGGAGAAACTTTTACTCTGCTTTCTCAGTCTGTTTCCTAGTGCCGGTTTGAAGTTCCTGCAGTTTTCACTGTAAAACCGTGTTGGATCTAGTACCTTCCCATATATATGTATCGTGTGGAGTTGGAAACTGAAAAGAAACTTTGTGTTCCCAACAAGCTAGTTGAAGGACGGCTTTCACACACACTTATCTCTCAAACTGAGCATGTGGAGAGACGTTCGTTCATCTAGCACAAAGGGAACGGGTTGCAGGAGAAACTTTTACTCTGGATTCTCAGTCTGTTTCCTAGTGCCGGTTTGAAGTTCCTGCAGTTTTCACTGTAAAACCGAGTTGGAGCTAGTACCTTCCCATATATATGTAAGGAGTGGAGTTGGAAACTGAAAAGAAACTTTGTGTTCCCAACAAGCTAGTTGAAGGACGGCTTTCACACACACTTATCTCTCAAAACTGAGCATGTGGAGAGAAGTTCGTTCATCTAGCACAAAGGGAACGGGTTGCAGGAGAAACTTTTACTCTGGTTTCTCAGTCTGTTTCCTAGTGCCGGTTTGAAGTTCCTGCAGTTTTCACTGTAAACCGAGTTGGAGCTCGTACCTTCCCATATATATGTAAGGAGTGGAGTTGGAAACAGAAAAGAAACTTTGTGTTCCCAACAAGCTAGTTGAAGGACGGCTTTCACACACACTTATCTGTCAAAACTGAGCATGTGGAGAGAAGTTCGTTCATCTAGCACAAAGGGAACGGGTTACAGGAGAAACTTTTACTCTGGTTTCTCAGTCTGTTTCCTAGTGCCGGTTTGAATTTCCTGCAGTTTTCACTGTAAAACCGAGTTGGAGCTAGTACCTTCCCATATATATGTATGGAGTGGATTTGGAAACTGAAAAGAAACTTTGTGTTCCCAACAAGCTAGTTGAAGGACGGCTTTCACACACACTTATCTCTCAAAACTGAGCATGTGGAGAGACGTTCGTTCATCTAGCACAAAGGGAACGGGTTGCAGGAGAAACTTTTACTCTGCATTCTCAGTCTGTTTCCTAGTGCCGGTTTGAAGTTCCTGCAGTTTTCACTCTAAACCCGAGTTGGAGCTAGTACCTTCCCATATATATGTATCGTGTGGAGTTGGAAACTGAAAAGAAACTTTGTGTTCCCAACAAGCTAGTTGAAGGACGGCTTTCACACACACATATCTCTCAAAACTGAGCATGTTGAGAGACGTTCGTTCATCTAGCACAAAGGGAACGGGTTGCAGGAGAAACTTTTACTCTGCTTTCTCAGTCTGTTTCCTAGTTCCGGTTTGAAGTTCCTGCAGTTTTCACTGTAAAACCGAGTTGGAGCTAGTTCCTTCCCATATATATGTATGGAGTGGAGTTGGAAACTGAAAAGAAACTTTGTGTTCCCAACAAGCTAGTTGAAGGACGGCTTTCACACACACTTATCTCTCAAAACTGAGCATGTGGAGAGACGTTCGTTCATCTAGCACTAAGGGAACGGGTTGCAGGAGAAACTTTTACTCGGGTTTATCTGTCTGTTTCCTAGTGCCGGTTAGAAGTTCCTGCAGTTTTCACTGTAAAACCGATTTGGAGCTAGTACCTTCCCATATATATGTATGGAGTGGAGTTGGAAACTGAAAAGAAACTTTGTGTTCCCAACAAGCTAGTTGAAGGACGGCTTTCAACACACACTTATCTCTCAATGCTGAGCATGTTGAGAGACGTTCGTTCATCTAGCACAAAGGGAACGGGTTGCAGGAGAAACTTTTACTCTGCATTCTCAGTCTGTTTCCTAGTGCCGGTTTGAAGTTCCTGCAGATTTCACTGTAAACCCGAGTTGGAGCTAGTTCCTTCCCATATATATGTATGGAGTGGAGTTGGAAACTGAAAAGAAACTTTGTGTTCCCAACAAGCTAGTTGAAGGACGGCTTTCACACACACTTATCTCTCAAAACTGAGCATGTGGAGAGACGTTCGTTCATCTCGCACAAAGGGAACGGTTTGCAGGAGAAACTTTTACTCTGGTTTCTCAGTCTGTTTCCCTAGTGCCGGTTAGAAGTTCCTGCAGTTTTCACTGTAAAACCGAGTTGGAGCTAGTACCTTCCCATATATATGTATGGAGTGGAGTTGGAAACTGAAAAGAAACTTTGTGTTCCCAACAAGCTAGTTGAAGGAAAGCTTAACACACACTTATCTCTCTGTGCTGAGCATGTTGAGAGACGTTCGTTCATCTAGCACAAAGGGAACGGGTTGTAGGGGAAACTTTTACTCTGCATTCTCAGTCTGTTTCCTAGTGCCGGTTTGAAGTTCCTGCAGATTTCACTCTAAACCCGAGTTGGAGCTAGTTCCTTCCCATATATATATATGGAGTGGAGTTGGAAACTGAAAAGAAACTTTGTGTTCCCAACAAGCTAGTTGAATGACGGCTTTCACACACACTTATCTCTCAAAACTGAGCATGTGGAGAGACGTTCGTTCATCTCGCACAAAGGGAACGGTTTGCAGGAGAAACTTTTACTCTGGTTTATCTAGTCTGTTTCCCAGTGCCGGTTAGAAGTTCCTGCAGTTTTCACTGTAAAACCGATTTGGAGCTATTACCTTCCCATATATATGTATGGAGTGGAGTTGGAAACTGAAAAGAAACTTTGTGTTCCCAACAAGCTAGTTGAAGGACGGCTTTCACACACACTTATCTCTCAGTGCTGAGCATGTTGAGAGACGTTCGTTCATCTAGCACAAAGGGAACGGGTTGCAGGAGAAACTTTTACTCTGCTTTCTCAGTCTGTTTCCTAGTGCCGGTTTGAAGTTCCTGCAGTTTTCACTGTAAAACCGAGTTGGAGCTAGTACCTTCCCATATATATGTAAGGAGTGGAGTTGGAAACAGAAAAGAAACTTTGTGTTCCCAACAAGGTAGTTGAAGGACGGCTTTCACACACACTTATCTGTCAAAACTGAGCATGTGGAGAGAAGTTCGTTCATCTAGCACAAAGGGAACGGGTTACAGGAGAAACTTTTACTCTGGTTTCTCAGTCTGTTTCCTAGTGCCGGTTTGAAGTTCCTGCAGTTTTCACTGTAAAACCGAGTTGGAGCTAGTACCTTCCCATATATATGTATGGAGTGGATTTGGAAACTGAAAAGAAACTTTGTGTTCCCAACAAGCTAGTTGAAGGACGGCTTTCACACACACTTATCTCTCAAAACTGAGCATGTGGAGAGACGTTCGTTCATCTAGCACAAAGGGAACGGGTTGCAGGAGAAACTTTTACTCTGCATTCTCAGTCTGTTTCCTAGTGCCGGTTTGAAGTTCCTGCAGTTTTCACTCGTAAACCCGAGTTGGAGCTAGTACCTTCCCATATATATGTATGGAGTGGAGTTGGAAACTGAAAAGAAACTTTGTGTTCCCAACAAGCTAGTTGAAGGACGGCTTTCACACACACTTATCTCTCAAACTGAGCATGTGGAGAGACGTTCGTTCATCTAGCACAAAGGGAACGGGTTGCAGGAGAAACTTTTACTCTGTTATCTCAGTCTGTTTCCTAGTGCCGGTTTGAAGTTCCTGCAGTTTTCACTGTAAAACCGAGTTGGAGCTAGTACCTTCCCATATATATGTATGGAGTGGAGTTGGAAACTGAAAAGAAACTTTGTGTTCCCAACAAGCTAGTTGAAGGACGGCTTTCACACACACTTATCTCTCAAAACTGAGCATGTGGAGAGACGTTCGTTCATCTAGCACAAAGGGAACGGGTTGCAGGAGAAACTTTTACTCTGGTTTATCTGTCTGTTTCCTAGTGCCGGTTAGAAGTTCCTGCAGTTTTCACTGTAAAACCGATTTGGAGCTAGTACCTTCCCATATATATGTATGGAGTGGAGTTGGAAACTGAAAAGAAACTTTGTGTTCCCAACAAGCTAGTTGAAGGACGGCTTTCACACACACTTATCTCTCAGTACTGAGCATGTGGAGAGACGTTCGTTCATCTAGCACAAAGGGAACGGGTTGCAGGAGAAACTTTTACTCTGCTTTCTCAGTCTGTTTCCTAGTGCCGGTTTGAAGTTCCTGCAGTTTTCACTGTAAAACCGAGTTGGAGCTAGTACCTTCCCATATATATGTATGGAGTGGAGTTGGAAACTGAAAAGAAACTTTGTGTTCCCAACAAGCTAGTTGAAGGACGGCTTTCACACACACTTATCTCTCAAAACTGAGCATGTGGAGAGACGTTCGTTCATCTAGCACAAAGGGAACGGGTTGCAGGAGAAACTTTTACTCTGCATTCTCAGTCTGTTTCCTAGTGCCGGTTTGAAGTTCCTGCAGTTTTCACTCTAAACCCGAGTTGGAGCTAGTTCCTTCCCATATATATGTATGGAGTGGAGTTGGAAACTGAAAAGAAACTTTGTGTTCCCAACAAGCTAGTTGAATGACGGCTTTCACACACACTTATCTCTCAGAACTGAGCATGTGGAGAGACGTTCGTTCATCTCGCACAAAGGGAACGGTTTGCAGGAGAAACTTTTACTCTGGTTTATCATGTCTGTTTCCTAGTGCCGGTTAGAAGTTCCTGCAGTTTTCACTGTAAAACCGAGTTGGAGCTAGTACCTTCCCATATATATGTATGGAGTGGAGTTGGAAACTGAAAAGAAACTTTGTGTTCCCAACAAGCTAGTTGAAGGACGGCTTTCACACACACTTATCTCTCAAACTGAGCATGTGGAGAGACGTTCGTTCATCTAGCACAAAGGGAACGGGTTGCAGGAGAAACTTTTACTCTGGTTTCTCAGTCTGTTTCCTAGTGCCGGTTTGAAGTTCCTGCAGTTTTCACTGTAAAACCGAGTTGGAGCTAGTACCTTCCCATATATATGTATGGAGTGGAGTTGGAAACTGAAAAGAAACTTTGTGTTCCCAACAAGCTAGTTGAAGGACGGCTTTCACACACACTTATCTCTCAAACTGAGCATGTGGAGAGACGTTCGTTCATCTAGCACAAAGGGAACGGGTTGCAGGAGAAACTTTTACTCTGCTTTCTCAGTCTGTTTCCTAGTGCCGGTTTGAAGTTCCTGCAGTTTTCACTGTAAACCGAGTTGGAGCTAGTTACCTTCCCATATATATGTATGGAGTGGAGTTGGAAACTGAAAAGAAACTTTGTGTTCCCAACAAGCTAGTTGAAGGACGGCTTTCACACACACTTATCTCTCAAAACTGAGCATGTGGAGAGACGTTCGTTCATCTCGCACAAAGGGAACGGTTTGCAGGAGAAACTTTTACTCTGGTTTCTCAGTCTGTTTCCTAGTGCCGGTTTGAAGTTCCTGCAGTTTTCACTGTAAAACCGATTTGGAGCTAGTACCTTCCCATATATATGTATGGAGTGGAGTTGGAAACTGAAAAGAAACTTTGTGTTCCCAACAAGCTAGTTGAAGGACGGCTTTCACACACACTTATCTCTCAGTGCTGAGCATGTTGAGAGACGTTCGTTCATCTAGCACAAAGGGAACGGGTTGCAGGAGAAACTTTTACTCTGCTTTCTCAGTCTGTTTCCTAGTGCCGGTTTGAAGTTCCTGCAGTTTTCACTGTAAAACCGAGTTGGAGCTAGTACCTTCCCATATATATGTATGGAGTGGAGTTGGAAACTGAAAAGAAACTTTGTGTTCCCAACAAGCTAGTTGAAGGACGGCTTTCACACACACTTATCTGTCAAAACTGAGCATGTGGAGAGAAGTTCGTTCATCTAGCACAAAGGGAACGGGTTGCAGGAGAAACTTTTACTCTGCTTTCTCAGTCTGTTTCCTAGTGCCGGTTTGAAGTTCCTGCAGTTTTCACTGTAAACCGAGTTGGAGCTAGTACCTTCCCATATATATGTATCGGAGTGGAGTTGGAAACTGAAAAGAAACTTTGTGTTCCCAACAAGCTAGTTGAAGGACGGCTTTCACACACACTTATCTCTCAAAACTGAGCATGTGGAGAGACGTTCGTTCATCTAGCACAAAGGGAACGGGTTGCAGGAGAAACTTTTACTCTGCTTTCTCAGTCTGTTTCCTAGTGCCGGTTTGAAGTTCCTGCAGTTTTCACTCTAAACCAGAGTTGGAGCTAGTACCTTCCCATATATATGTATGGAGTGGAGTTGGAAACTGAAAAGAAACTTTGTGTTCCCAACAAGCTAGTTGAAGGACGGCTTTCACACACACTTATCTCTCAAAACTGAGCATGTTGAGAGACGTTCGTTCATCTAGCACAAAGGGAACGGGTTGCAGGAGAAACTTTTACTCTGCTTTCTCAGTCTGTTTCCTAGTGCCGGTTTGAAGTTCCTGCAGTTTTCACTGTAAAACCGAGTTGGAGCTAGTTCCTTCCCATATATATGTATGGAGTGGAGTTGGAAACTGAAAAGAAACTTTGTGTTCCCAACAAGCTAGTTGAAGGACGGCTTTCACACACACTTATCTCTCAAAACTGAGCATGTGGAGAGACGTTCGTTCATCTCGCACAAAGGGAACGGGTTGCAGGAGAAACTTTTACTCGGGTTTATCTGTCTGTTTCCTAGTGCCGGTTAGAAGTTCCTGCAGTTTTCACTGTAAAACCGATTTGGAGCTAGTTACCTTCCCATATATATGTATGGAGTGGAGTTGGAAACTGAAAAGAAACTTTGTGTTCCCAACAAGCTAGTTGAAGGACGGCTTTCACACACACTTATCTCTCAAGTGCTGAGCATGTTGAGAGACGTTCGTTCATCTAGCACAAAGGGAACGGGTTGCAGGAGAAACTTTTACTCTGCTTTCTCAGTCTGTTTCCTAGTGCCGGTTTGAAGTTCCTGCAGTTTTCACTGTAAACCGAGTTGGAGCTAGTACCTTCCCATATATATGTATGGAGTGGAGTTGGAAACTGAAAAGAAACTTTGTGTTCCCAACAAGCTAGTTGAAGGACGGCTTTCACACACACTTATCTCTCAAAACTGAGCATGTGGAGAGACGTTCGTTCATCTAGCACAAAGGGAACGGGTTGCAGGAGAAACTTTTACTCTGGTTTCTCAGTCTGTTTCCTAGTGCCGGTTTGAAGTTCCTGCAGTTTTCACTGTAAACCCGAGTTGGAGCTAGTACCTTCCCATATATATGTATGGAGTGGAGTTGGAAACTGAAAAGAAACTTTGTGTTCCCAACAAGCTAGTTGAAGGACCGCTTTCACACACACTTATCTCTCAAACTGAGCATGTGGAGAGACGTTCGTTCATCTAGCACAAAGGGAACGGGTTTGCAGGAGAAACTTTTACTCTGGTTTCTCAGTCTGTTTCCCTAGTGCCGGTTAGAAGTTCCTGCAGTTTTCACTGTAAAACCGATTTGGAGCTAGTACCTTCCCATATATATGTATGGAGTGGAGTTGGAAACTGAAAAGAAACTTTGTGTTCCCAACAAGCTAGTTGAAGGACGGCTTTCACACACACTTATCTCTCAGTGCTGAGCATGTTGAGAGACGTTCGTTCATCTAGCACAAAGGGAACGGGTTGCAGGAGAAACTTTTACTCTGCTTTCTCAGTCTGTTTCCTAGTGCCGGTTTGAAGTTCCTGCAGTTTTCACTGTAAACCCGAGTTGGAGCTAGTTCCTTCCCATATATGTGTATCGTGTGGAGTTGGAAACTGAAAAGAAACTTTGTGTTCCCAACAAGCTAGTTGAACGACGGCTTTCACACACACTTATCTCTCAAAACTGAGCATGTTGAGAGACGTTCGTTCATCTAGCACAAAGGGAACGGGTTGCAGGAGAAACTTTTACTCTGCTTTCTCAGTCTGTTTCCTAGTGCCGGTTAGAAGTTCCTGCAGTTTTCACTGTAAAACCGAGTTGGAGCTAGTACCTTCCCATATATATGTATGGAGTGGAGTTGGAAACTGAAAAGAAACTTTGTGTTCCCAACAAGCTAGTTGAAGGACGGCTTTCACACACACTTATCTCTCAGGACTGAGCATGTGGAGAGACGTTCGTTCATCTAGCACAAAGGGAACTGGGTTGCAGGAGAAACTTTTACTCTGGTTTCTCAGTCTGTTTCCTAGTGCCAGTTTGAAGTTCCTGCAGTTTTCACTGTAAAACCGAGTTGGAGCTAGTACCTTCCCATATATATGTAAGGAGTGGAGTTGGAAACTGAAAAGAAACTTTGTGTTCCCAACAAGCTAGTTGAAGGACGGCTTTCACACACACTTATCTGTCAAAACTGAGCACTGTGGAGAGAAGTTCGTTCATCTAGCACAAAGGGAACGGGTTGCAGGAGAAACTTTTACTCTGGTTCTCAGTCTGTTTCCTAGTGCCGGTTTGAAGTTCCTGCAGTTTTCACTGTAAACCCGAGTTGGAGCTAGTACCTTCCCATATATATGTATGGAGTGGAGTTGGAAACTGAAAAGAAACTTTGTGTTCCCAACAAGCTAGTTGAAGGACGGCTTTCACACACACTTATCTCTCAAATCTGAGCATGTTGAGAGACGTTCGTTCATCTAGCACAAAGGGAACGGGTTGCAGGAGAAACTTTTACTCTGCTTTCTCAGTCTGTTTCCTAGTGCCGGTTTGAAGTTCCTGCAGTTTTCACTCTAAACCCGAGTTGGAGCTAGTTCCTTCCCATATATATGTATGGAGTGGAGTTGGAAACTGAAAAGAAACTTTGTGTTCCCAACAAGCTAGTTGAAGGACGGCTTTCACACACACTTATCTCTCAAAACTGAGCATGTGGAGAGACGTTCGTTCATCTAGCACAAAGGGAACGGTTTGCAGGAGAAACTTTTACTCTGGTTATCTCAGTCTGTTTCCTAGTGCCGGTTAGAAGTTCCTGCAGTTTTCACTGTAAAACCGAGTTGGAGCTAGTACCTTCCCATATATATGTATGGAGTGGAGTTGGAAACTGAAAAGAAACTTTGTGTTCCCAACAAGCTAGTTGAAGGACGGCTTTCACACACACTTATCTCTCAAAACTGAGCATGTGGAGAGACGTTCGTTCATCTCGCACAAAGGGAACGGTTTGCAGGAGAAACTTTTACTCGGGTTTATCTGTCTGTTTCCTAGTGCCGGTTAGAAGTTCCTGCAGTTTTCACTGTAAAACCGATTTGGAGCTAGTACCTTCCCATATATATGTATGGAGTGGAGTTGGAAACTGAAAAGAAACTTTGTGTTCCCAACAAGCTAGTTGAAGGACGGCTTTCACACACACTTATCTCTCAGTGCTGAGCATGTTGAGAGACGTTCGTTCATCTAGCACAAAGGGAACGGGTTGCAGGAGAAACTTTTACTCTGCTTTCTCAGTCTGTTTCCTAGTGCCGGTTTGAAGTTCCTGCAGTTTTCACTGTAAAACCGAGTTGGAGCTAGTACCTTCCCATATATATGTATGGAGTGGAGTTGGAAACTGAAAAGAAACTTTGTGTTCCCAACAAGCTAGTTGAAGGACGGCTTTCACACACACTTATCTCTCAAAACTGAGCATGTGGAGAGACGTTCGTTCATCTAGCACAAAGGGAACGGGTTGCAGGAGAAACATTTACTCTGCATTCTCAGTCTGTTTCCTAGTGCCGGTTTGAAGTTCCTGCAGTTTTCACTCTAAACCCGAGTTGGAGCTAGTTCCTTCCCATATATATATATGGAGTGGAGTTGGAAACTGAAAAGAAACTTTGTGTTCCCAACAAGCTAGTTGAATGACGGCTTTCACACACACTTATCTCTCAAACTGAGCATGTGGAGAGACGTTCGTTCATCTCGCACAAAGGGAACGGTTTGCAGGAGAAACTTTTACTCGGTTTATCTGTCTGTTTCCCAGTGCCGGTTAGAAGTTCCTGCAGTTTTCACTGTAAAACCGATTTGGAGCTATTACCTTCCCATATATATGTATGGAGTGGAGTTGGAAACTGAAAAGAAACTTTGTGTTCCCAACAAGCTAGTTGAAGGACGGCTTTCACACACACTTATCTCTCAGTGCTGAGCATGTTGAGAGACGTTCGTTCATCTAGCACAAAGGGAACGGGTTGCAGGAGAAACTTTTACTCGGGTTTATCTGTCTGTTTCCTAGTGCCGGTTAGAAGTTCCTGCAGTTTTCACTGTAAAACCGATTTGGAGCTAGTACCTTCCCATATATATGTATGGAGTGGAGTTGGAAACTGAAAAGAAACTTTGTGTTCCCAACAAGCTAGTTGAAGGACGGCTTTAACACACACTTATCTCTCTGTGCTGAGCATGTTGAGAGACGTTCGTTCATCTAGCACAAAGGGAACGGGTTGTAGGGGAAACTTTTACTCTGCATTCTCAGTCTGTTTCCTAGTGCCGGTTTGAAGTTCCTGCAGATTTCACTCTAAACCCGAGTTGGAGCTAGTTCCTTCCCATATATATGTATGGAGTGGAGTTGGAAACTGAAAAGAAACTTTGTGTTCCCAACAAGCTAGTTGAAGGACGGCTTTCACACACACTTATCTCTCAAAACTGAGCATGTGGAGAGACGTTCGTTCATCTAGCACAAAGGGAACGGTTTGCAGGAGAAACTTTTACTCGGGTTTATCATGTCTGTTTCCTAGTGCCGGTTAGAAGTTCCTGCAGTTTTCACTGTAAAACCGATTTGGAGCTAGTACCTTCCCATATATATGTATGGAGTGGAGTTGGAAACTGAAAAGAAACTTTGTGTTCCCAACAAGCTAGTTGAAGGACGGCTTTCACACACACTTATCTCTCAAGTGCTGAGCATGTTGAGAGACGTTCGTTCATCTAGCACAAAGGGAACGGGTTGCAGGAGAAACTTTTACTCTGCTTTCTCAGTCTGTTTCCTAGTGCCGGTTTGAAGTTCCTGCAGTTTTCACTGTAAAACCGAGTTGGAGCTAGTACCTTCCCATATATATGTAAGGAGTGGAGTTGGAAACTGAAAAGAAACTTTGTGTTCCCAACAAGCTAGTTGAAGGACGGCTTTCACACACACTTATCTCTCAAAACTGAGCATGTGGAGAGACGTTCGTTCATCTAGCACAAAGGGAACGGGTTGCAGGAGAAACTTTTACTCTGCTTTCTCAGTCTGTTTCCTAGTGCCGGTTTGAAGTTCCTGCAGTTTTCACTGTAAACCCGAGTTGGAGCTAGTTACCTTCCCATATATATGTATGGAGTGGAGTTGGAAACTGAAAAGAAACTTTGTGTTCCCAACAAGCTAGTTGAAGGACGGCTTTCACACACACTTATCTCTCAAAACTGAGCATGTGGAGAGACGTTCGTTCATCTAGCACAAAGGGAACGGGTTGCAGGAGAAACTTTTACTCTGCTTTCTCAGCCTGTTTCCTAGTGCCGGTTTGAAGTTCCTGCAGTTTTCACTCTAAACCGAGTTGGAGCTAGTACCTTCCCATATATGTGTATCGTGTGGAGTTGGAAACTGAAAAGAAACTTTGTGTTCCCAACAAGCTAGTTGAAGGACGGCTTTCACACACACTTATCTCTCAAAACTGAGCATGTTGAGAGACGTTCGTTCATCTAGCACAAAGGGAACGGGTTGCAGGAGAAACTTTTACTCTGCTTTCTCAGTCTGTTTCCTAGTGCCGGTTTGAAGTTCCTGCAGTTTTCACTGTAAAACCGAGTTGGAGCTAGTTCCTTCCCATATATATGTATGGAGTGGAGTTGGAAACTGAAAAGAAACTTTGTGTTCCCAACAAGCTAGTTGAAGGACGGCTTTCACACACACTTATCTCTCAAAACTGAGCATGTGGAGAGACGTTCGTTCATCTCGCACAAAGGGAACGGGTTGCAGGAGAAACTTTTACTCGGGTTTATCTAGTCTGTTTCCTAGTGCCGGTTAGAAGTTCCTGCAGTTTTCACTGTAAAACCGATTTGGAGCTAGTACCTTCCCATATATATGTATGGAGTGGAGTTGGAAACTGAAAAGAAACTTTGTGTTCCCAACAAGCTAGTTGAAGGACGGCTTTCACACACACTTATCTCTCAGTGCTGAGCATGTTGAGAGACGTTCGTTCATCTAGCACAAAGGGAACGGGTTGCAGGAGAAACTTTTACTCTGCATTTCTCAGTCTGTTTCCTAGTGCCGGTTTGAAGTTCCTGCAGTTTTCACTGTAAACCCGAGTTGGAGCTAGTACCTTCCCATATATATGTATCGTGTGGAGTTGGAAACTGAAAAGAAACTTTGTGTTCCCAACAAGCTAGTTGAAGGACGGCTTTCACACACACTTATCTCTCAAATCTGAGCATGTTGAGAGACGTTCGTTCATCTAGCACAAAGGGAACGGGTTGCAGGAGAAACTTTTACTCTGGTTTCTCAGTCTGTTTCCTAGTGCCGGTTTGAAGTTCCTGCAGATTTTCACTGTAAACCCGAGTTGGAGCTAGTTCCTTCCCATATATATATATGGAGTGGAGTTGGAAACTGAAAAGAAACTTTGTGTTCCCAACAAGCTAGTTGAATGACGGCTTTCACACACACTTATCTCTCAAAACTGAGCATGTGGAGAGACGTTCGTTCATCTCGCACAAAGGGAACGGTTTGCAGGAGAAACTTTTACTCGGGTTTATCTGTCTGTTTCCTAGTGCCGGTTAGAAGTTCCTGCAGTTTTCACTGTAAAACCGATTTGGAGCTATTACCTTCCCATATATATGTATGGAGTGGAGTTGGAAACTGAAAAGAAACTTTGTGTTCCCAACAAGCTAGTTGAAGGACGGCTTTCACACACACTTATCTCTCAGTGCTGAGCATGTTGAGAGACGTTCGTTCATCTAGCACAAAGGGAACGGGTTGCAGGAGAAACTTTTACTCTGCTTTCTCAGTCTGTTTCCTACTGCCGGTTTGAAGTTCCTGCAGTTTTCACTGTAAACCCGAGTTGGAGCTAGTTCCTTCCCATATATGTGTATCGTGTGGAGTTGGAAACTGAAAAGAAACTTTGTGTTCCCAACAAGCTAGTTGAACGACGGCTTTCACACACACTTATCTCTCAAAACTGAGCATGTTGAGAGACGTTCGTTCATCTAGCACAAAGGGAAAGGGTTGCAGGAGAAACTTTTACTCTGCTTTCTCAGTCTGTTTCCTAGTGCCGGTTAGAAGTTCCTGCAGTTTTCACTGTAAAACCGAGTTGGAGCTAGTACCTTCCCATATATATGTATGGAGTGGAGTTGGAAACTGAAAAGAAACTTTGTGTTCCCAACAAGCTAGTTGAAGGACGGCTTTCACACACACTTATCTCTCAAAGCTGAGCATGTGGAGAGACGTTCGTTCATCTAGCACAAAGGGAACGGGTTGCAGGAGAAACTTTTACTCTGGTTTCTCAGTCTGTTTCCTAGTGCCGGTTTGAAGTTCCTGCAGTTTTCACTGTAAAACCGAGTTGGAGCTAGTACCTTCCCATATATATGTATGGAGTGGAGTTGGAAACTGAAAAGAAACTTTGTGTTCCCAACAAGCTAGTTGAAGGACGGCTTTCACACACACTTATCTCTCAAAACTGAGCATGTGGAGAGACGTTCGTTCATCTAGCACAAAGGGAACGGGTTGCAGGAGAAACTTTTACTCTGCATTCTCAGTCTGTTTCCTAGTGCCGGTTTGAAGTTCCTGCAGTTTTCACTCTAAACCCGAGTTGGAGCTAGTACCTTCCCATATATATGTATCGTGTGGAGTTGGAAACTGAAAAGAAACTTTGTGTTCCCAACAAGCTAGTTGAAGGACGGCTTTCACACACACTTATCTCTCAAATCTGAGCATGTTTAGAGACGTTCGTTCATCTAGCACAAAGGGAACGGGTTGCAGGAGAAACTTTTACTCTGGTTTCTCAGTCTGTTTCCTAGTGCCGGTTTGAAGTTCCTGCAGATTTCACTCTAAACCCGAGTTGGAGCTAGTTCCTTCCCATATATATATATGGAGTGGAGTTGGAAACTGAAAAGAAACTTTGTGTTCCCAACAAGCTAGTGAATGACGGCTTTCACACACACTTATCTCTCAAAACTGAGCATGTGGAGAGACGTTCGTTCATCTCGCACAAAGGGAACGGTTTGCAGGAGAAACTTTTTACTCGGGTTTATCTGTCTGTTTCCTAGTGCCAGTTAGAAGTTCCTGCAGTTTTCACTGTAAAACCGATTTGGAGCTATTACCTTCCCATATATATGTATGGAGTGGAGTTGGAAACTGAAAAGAAACTTTGTGTTCCCAACAAGCTAGTTGAAGGACGGCTTTCACACACACTTATCTCTCAGTGCTGAGCATGTTGAGAGACGTTCGTTCATCTAGCACAAAGGGAACGGGTTGCAGGAGAAACTTTTACTCTGCTTTCTCAGTCTGTTTCCTACTGCCGTTTTGAAGTTCCTGCAGTTTTCACTGTAAACCCGAGTTGGAGCTAGTTCCTTCCCATATATGGTATCGTGTGGAGTTGGAAACTGAAAAGAAACTTTGTGTTCCCAACAAGCTAGTTGAAGGACGGCTTTCAAACACACTTATCTCTCAAACTGAGCATGTTGAGAGACGTTCGTTCATCTAGCACAAAGGGAACGGGTTGTAGGGGAAACTTTTACTCTGCATTCTCAGTCTGTTTCCTAGTGCCGGTTTGAAGTTCCTGCAGATTTCACTCTAAACCCGAGTTGGAGCTAGTTCCTTCCCATATATATATATGGAGTGGAGTTGGAAACTGAAAAGAAACTTTGTGTTCCCAACAAGCTAGTTGAATGACGGCTTTCACACACACTTATCTCTCAAAACTGAGCATGTGGAGAGACGTTCGTTCATCTCGCACAAAGGGAACGGTTTGCAGGAGAAACTTTTACTCGGGTTTATCTGTCTGTTTCCCAGTGCCGGTTAGAAGTTCCTGCAGTTTTCACTGTAAAACCGATTTGGAGCTATTACCTTCCCATATATATGTATGGAGTGGAGTTGGAAACTGAAAAGAAACTTTGTGTTCCCAACAAGCTAGTTGAAGGACGGCTTTCACACACACTTATCTCTCAGTGCTGAGCATGTTGAGAGACGTTCGTTCATCTAGCACAAAGGGAACGGTTTGCAGGAGAAACTTTTACTCTGCTTTCTCAGTCTGTTTCCTACTGCCTGTTTGAAGTTCCTGCAGTTTTCACTGTAAACCCGAGTTGGAGCTAGTTCCTTCCCATATATGTGTATCGTGTGGAGTTGGAAACTGAAAAGAAACTTTGTGTTCCCAACAAGCTAGTTGAACGACGGCTTTCAAACACACTTATCTCTCAAAACTGAGCATGTTGAGAGACGTTCGTTCATCTAGCACAAAGGGAAAGGGTTGCAGGAGAAACTTTTACTCTGCTTTCTCAGTCTGTTTCCTAGTGCCGGATAGAAGTTCCTGCAGTTTTCACTGTAAAACCGATTTGGAGCTAGTACCTTCCCATATATATGTATGGAGTGGAGTTGGAAACTGAAAAGAAACTTTGTGTTCCCAACAAGCTAGTTGAAGGACGGCTTTCACACACACTTATCTCTCAGTGCTGAGCATGTGGAGAGACGTTCGTTCATCTAGCACAAAGGGAATGGGTTGCAGGAGAAACTTTTACTCTGGTTTCTCAGTCTGTTTCCTAGTGCCAGTTTGAAGTTCCTGCATTTTTCACTGTAAAATCTAGTTGGAGCTAGTACCTTCCCATATATATGTAAGGAGTGGAGTTGGAAACTGAAAAGAAACTTTGTGTTCCCAACAAGCTAGTTGAAGGACGGCTTTCACACACACTTATTTGTCAAAACTGAGCACGTGGAGAAAAGTTCGTTCATCTAGCACAAAGGGAACGTGTTGCAGGAGAAACTTTTACTCTGCTTTCTCAGTCTGTTTCCTACTGCCGGTTTGAAGTTCCTGCAGTTTTCACTGTAAACCCGAGTTGGAGCTAGTTCCTTCCCATATATGGGTATCGTGTGGAGTTGGAAACTGAAAAGAAACTTTGTGTTCCCAACAAGCTAGTTGAAGGACGGCTTTCACACACACTTATCTCTCAAAACTGAGCATGTTGAGAGACGTTCGTTCATCTAGCACAAAGGGAAAGGGTTGCAGGAGAAACTTTTACTCTGCTTTCTCAGCCTGTTTCCTAGTGCCGGTTTGAAGTTCCTGCAGTTTTCACTGTAAACCGAGTTGGAGCTAGTACCTTCCCATATATATGTATCGTGTGGAGTTGGAAACTGAAAAGAAACTTTGTGTTCCCAACAAGCTAGTTGAAGGACGGCTTTCACACACACTTATCTCTCAAACTGAGCATGTTGAGAGACGTTCGTTCATCTAGCACAAAGGGAACGGGTTGCAGGAGAAACTTTTACTCTGGATTTCTCAGTCTGTTTCCTAGTGCCGGTTTGAAGTTCCTGCAGTTTTCACTGTAAAACCGAGTTGGAGCTAGTTCCTTCCCATATATATGAGTTGAGTGGAGTTGGAAACTGAAAAGAAACTTTGTGTTCCCAACAAGCTAGTTGAAGGACGGCTTTCACACACACTTATCTCTCAAAACTGAGCATGTGGAGAGAAGTTCGTTCATCTAGCACAAAGGGAACGGGTTGCAGGAGAAACTTTTACTCTGGTTTCTCAGTCTGTTTCCTAGTGCCGGTTTAGAAGTTCCTGCAGTTTTCACTGTAAACCGATTTGGAGCTAGTACCTTCCCATATATATGTATGGAGTGGAGTTGGAAACTGAAAAGAAACTTTGTGTTCCCAACAAGCTAGTTGAAGGACGGCTTTCACACACACTTATCTCTCAATGCTGAGCATGTTGAGAGACGTTCGTTCATCTAGCACAAAGGGAACGGGTTGCAGGAGAAACTTTTACTCTGCTTCTCAGTCTGTTTCCTAGTGCCGGTTTGAAGTTCCTGCAGTTTTCACTGTAAACCGAGTTGGAGCTAGTACCTTCCCATATATATGTATCGGAGTGGAGTTGGAAACTGAAAAGAAACTTTGTGTTCCCAACAAGCTAGTTGAAGGACGGCTTTCACACACACTTATCTCTCAAAACTGAGCATGTTGAGAGACGTTCGTTCATCTAGCACAAAGGGAACGGGTTGCAGGAGAAACTTTTACTCTGGTTTCTCAGTCTGTTTCCTAGTGCCGGTTTGAAGTTCCTGCAGTTTTCACTGTAAACCCGAGTTGGAGCTAGTTCCTTCCCATATATATGTATGGAGTGGAGTTGGAAACTGAAAAGAAACTTTGTGTTCCCAACAAGCTAGTTGAAGGACGGCTTTCACACACACTTATCTCTCAAAACTGAGCATGTGGAGAGACGTTCGTTCATCTCGCACAAAGGGAACGGTTTGCAGGAGAAACTTTTACTCGGGTTTATCTGTCTGTTTCCTAGTGCCGGTTAGAAGTTCCTGCAGTTTTCACTGTAAAACCGATTTGGAGCTAGTACCTTCCCATATATATGTATGGAGTGGAGTTGGAAACTGAAAAGAAACTTTGTGTTCCCAACAAGCTAGTTGAAGGACGGCTTTCACACACACTTATCTCTCAAGTGCTGAGCATGTTGAGAGACGTTCGTTCATCTAGCACAAAGGGAACGGGTTGCAGGAGAAACTTTTACTCTGCTTTCTCAGTCTGTTTCCTACTGCCGGTTTGAAGTTCCTGCAGTTTTCACTGTAAACCCGAGTTGGAGCTAGTTCCTTCCCATATATGTGTATCGTGTGGAGTTGGAAACTGAAAGAAACTTTGTGTTCCCAACAAGCTAGTTGAACGACGGCTTTCACACACACTTATCTCTCAAGCTGAGCATGTGGAGAGACGTTCGTTCATCTAGCACAAAGGGAACGGGTTGCAGGAGAAACTTTTACTCTGGTTTCTCAGTCTGTTTCCTAGTGCCGGTTTGAAGTTCCTGCAGTTTTCACTGTAAAATCGAGTTGGAGCTAGTACCTTCCCATATATATGTATGGAGTGGAGTTGGAAACTGAAAAGAAACTTTGTGTTCCCAACAAGCTAGTTGAAGGACGGCTTTCACACACACTTATCTCTCAAAACTGAGCATGTGGAGAGACGTTCGTTCATCTAGCACAAAGGGAACGGGTTGCAGGAGAAACTTTTACTCTGCATTTCTCAGTCTGTTTCCTAGTGCCGGTTTGAAGTTCCTGCAGTTTTCACTGTAAACCCGAGTTGGAGCTAGTACCTTCCCATATATATGTATCGTGTGGAGTTGGAAACTGAAAAGAAACTTTGTGTTCCCAACAAGCTAGTTGAAGGACGGCTTTCACACACACTTATCTCTCAAATCTGAGCATGTTGAGAGACGTTCGTTCATCTAGCACAAAGGGAACGGGTTGCAGGAGAAACTTTTACTCTGGTTTCTCAGTCTGTTTCCTAGTGCCGGTTTGAAGTTCCTGCAGTTTTCACTGTAAACCCGAGTTGGAGCTAGTACCTTCCCATATATATGTATGGAGTGGAGTTGGAAACTGAAAAGAAACTTTGTGTTCCCAACAAGCTAGTTGAAGGACGGCTTTCACACACACTTATCTCTCAAAACTGAGCATGTGGAGAGACGTTCGTTCATCTAGCACAAAGGGAACGGTTTGCAGGAGAAACTTTTACTCTGGTTTCTCAGTCTGTTTCCTAGTGCCGGTTTGAAGTTCCTGCAGTTTTCACTGTAAACCGAGTTGGAGCTAGTACCTTCCCATATATATGTATGGAGTGGAGTTGGAAACTGAAAAGAAACTTTGTGTTCCCAACAAGCTAGTTGAAGGACGGCTTTCACACACACTTATCTCTCAAACTGAGCATGTGAGAGACGTTCGTTCATCTAGCACAAAGGGAACGGGTTGCAGGAGAAACTTTTACTCTGCATTCTCAGTCTGTTTCCTAGTGCCGGTTTGAAGTTCCTGCAGTTTTCACTGTAAAACCGAGTTGGAGCTAGTACCTTCCCATATATATGTATCGTGTGGAGTTGGAAACTGAAAAGAAACTTTGTGTTCCCAACAAGCTAGTTGAAGGACGGCTTTCACACACACTTATCTCTCAAAACTGAGCATGTTGAGAGACGTTCGTTCATCTAGCACAAAGGGAACGGGTTGCAGGAGAAACTTTTACTCTGCTTTCTCAGTCTGTTTCCTAGTGCCGGTTTGAAGTTCCTGCAGTTTTCACTGTAAAACCGAGTTGGAGCTAGTACCTTCCCATATATATGTATGGAGTGGAGTTGGAAACTGAAAAGAAACTTTGTGTTCCCAACAAGCTAGTTGAAGGACGGCTTTCACACACACTTATCTCTCAAAACTGAGCATGTGGAGAGACGTTCGTTCATCTCGCACAAAGGGAACGGGTTGCAGGAGAAACTTTTACTCTGGTTTATCTGTCTGTTTCCTAGTGCCGGTTAGAAGTTCCTGCAGTTTTCACTGTAAACCGATTTGGAGCTAGTACCTTCCCATATATATGTATGGAGTGGAGTTGGAAACTGAAAAGAAACTTTGTGTTCCCAACAAGCTAGTTGAAGGACGGCTTTCACACACACTTATCTCTCAAGTGCTGAGCATGTTGAGAGACGTTCGTTCATCTAGCACAAAGGGAACGGGTTGTCAGGGGAAACTTTTACTCTGCATTCTCAGTCTGTTTCCTAGTGCCGGTTTGAAGTTCCTGCATTTTCACTGTAAAACCGAGTTGGAGCTAGTACCTTCCCATATATATGTATCGTGTGGAGTTGGAAACTGAAAAGAAACTTTGTGTTCCCAACAAGCTAGTTGAAGGACGGCTTTCACACACACTTATCTCTCAAAATCTGAGCATGTTGAGAGACGTTCGTTCATCTAGCACAAAGGGAACGGGTTGCAGGAGAAACTTTTACTCGGGTTTCTCAGTCTGTTTCCTAGTGCCGGTTTGAAGTTCCTGCAGTTTTCACTGTAAACCCGAGTTGGAGCTACTTACCTTCCCATATATATGTATGGAGTGGAGTTGGAAACTGAAAAGAAACTTTGTGTTCCCAACAAGCTAGTTGAAGGACGGCTTTCACAAACACTTATCTCTCAAACTGAGCATGTTGAGAGACGTTCGTTCATCTAGCACAAAGGGAACGGGTTGCAGGAGAAACTTTACTCTGGCTTTCTCAGTCTGTTTCCTAGTGCCGGTTTGAAGTTCCTGCAGTTTTCACTGTAAACCGAGTTGGAGCTAGTACCTTCCCATATATATGTATGGAGTGGAGTTGGAAACTGAAAAGAAACTTTGTGTTCCCAACAAGCTAGTTGAAGGACGGCTTTCACACACACTTATCTCTCAAAACTGAGCATGTGGAGAGACGTTCGTTCATCTCGCACAAAGGGAACGGGTTGCAGGAGAAACTTTTACTCGGGTTTATCTGTCTGTTTCCTAGTGCCGGTTAGAAGTTCCTGCAGTTTTCACTGTAAAACCGATTTGGAGCTAGTACCTTCCCATATATATGTATGGAGTGGAGTTGGAAACTGAAAAGAAACTTTGTGTTCCCAACAAGCTAGTTGAAGGACGGCTTTCACACACACTTATCTCTCAGTGCTGAGCATGTTGAGAGACGTTCGTTCATCTAGCACAAAGGGAATGGGTTTGCAGGAGAAACTTTTACTCTGATTTCTCAGTCTGTTCCTAGTGCCGGTTTGAAGTTCCTGCAGTTTTCACTGTAAACCGAGTTGGAGCTAGTACCTCCCATATATATGTATCGTAGTGGAGTTTGGAAACTGAAAAGAAACTTTGGGTTTCCCAACAAGCTAGTTGAAGGACGGCTTTCACACACACTTATCTCTCAAAACTGAGCATGTTGGAGAGACGTTCGTCATCTAGCACAAAGGGAACGGGTTGCAGGAGAAACTTTTACTCTGGTTTCTCAGTCTGTTTCCTAGTGCCGGTTTGAAGTTACTGCAGATTTCACTCTAAAACCGAGTTGGAGTAGTTACTTCCCATATATATATATGGAGTGAGTTGGAAACTGAAAAGAAACTTTGGTTCCCAACAAGCTAGTTGAATGACGGCTTTCACACACACTTATCTCTCAAAACGTGAGCATGTGGAGAGACGTTCGTTCATCTCGCACAAAGGGAACGGTTTGCAGGAGAAACTTTTACTCGGGTTTATCTGTCTGTTTCCCAGTGCCGGTTAGAAGTTCCTGCAGTTTTCACTGTAAAACCGATTTGGGCTATTACCTTCCCATATATATGTATGGAGTGGAGTTGGAAACTGAAAAGAAACTTTGTGTTCCCAACAAGCTAGTTGAAGGACGGCTTTCACACACACTTATCTCTCAGTGCTGAGCATGTTGAGAGACGTTCGTTCATCTAGCACAAAGGGAACGGGTTGCAGGAGAAACTTTTACTCTGCTTTCTCAGTCTGTTTCCTACTGCCTGTTTGAAGTTCCTGCAGTTTTCACTGTAAACCCGAGTTGGAGCTAGTTTCTTCCCATATATGTGTATCGTGTGGAGTTGGAAACTGAAGAGAAACTTTGTGTTCCCAACAAGCTAGTTGAACGACGGCTTTCACACCACTTATCTCTCAGTGCTGAGCATGTGGAGAG
>NW_022587849.1:0-44557 GCF_009834535.1 Camelus ferus | reverse complement strand
TATTATCTCTCATTTCGCAGCGTTATCGAAACATCCCATTCGAGAATCAAGCAATTTTCCGAAATATTCTATTCTAGCTAGTTCTACCCAATAGAATTCTAATTTACATAGTTTCATTACCGTGAAATTCTGTTTCCGTACGCGCTACATGAATCACGGTTTGAAAATATTTACTACACTCTTGTTAACATGTGGATTACCGGACTTTCATCCACCAATCAAGTCATATTGACACTTAGAAGCATTTTCTCATATTTCGAAGATTTTTCCTAACGCCAGATTTGAAAAAGAGGCAGATTTTGCAGAAAAATGCTCTTGGAGCGAGTTCTACCCAATAGACATGTAATTTACATAGATGTGCTCATCATGATACTTTGTGTTCTGACACATTTCATGTATCTCGGATTCGACAAATATTAACTACAGAGATGTTATCATTTGGATTACCAATCCTACATCCACCATACAAAGTATATATACACCTACAAGTATTTACTCTCATTTCACAGTTTTATCCAAACGTCAAATTCGAAAATCATGAATTTTGCACAGAAAAATTCTATTCAAGCTAGTTCTACCCAATAGAATTTTAATTTACATAGTTACATTGCCGTGAATTTCCGTGTTCCAAACACGCTAAAGAAGCACGGTTTCGAAAAGTATTCCCTTCATACTTGGTTACGTGTATTACCGGACTTAAATTCCCCATTCAAGGCATATTCACACTTAGAAGCATTTTCTCAGATTTCTCAGGTTTTTCCTAAGCCAGTTTGGAAAATGAGGGTGATTTCACAGAAATGTTCTTGGAGCCAGATCTACCCAAAAGATATGTAATTTACTAGTTCACTCACCGTGACTTTCCGTGTTCTGAACATGTTAAATGCATCAAGGATTCGACATTCATTCTTTAATGAGTGTGAGCATGTGGATTATCAAATTTTCATCCACCTTACAAGACATTTTTCACCTAGAAACATTTACTCACATTTCGCAGAATTTTCCTAACGTCAGTTTCGAAAATCAGGCAGTTTTCGCAGAAAAATCCTTGTTGCATGTTCCATCCAATAGACATCTCATTTTCATAGATACCATCACCGTAACATTCCGTGTTCCTAAAAAACGGTTCATGCACCAAGGATTCAACAAATATTCACTGCTGAGTTGTTAGCATGTGAATTACCAATCTTTAATAAACCATTGAAGACATATTGTCACCTTAAAGCATTTACTCTGATTTCACAGTGTTTTCATAACACCAGTTTCGAAACTGAGGCAGATTTCAGTAAAACCTCCTGGAGAGGGTTCTAACCAATAGATATGTAATTTACATAGCTTCCCTCACCGAGAAAGACCGTGTTCCGAACAGGCTACATACATCAAGGATTTGAGAAACATTTTTAATGAGTTATGTACATGTGTATTACAGAACTTTCATCCAACATACAAGGCATATTGACACATAGAAACATTAACTGTGAGTTCGCAGCTTTTTCCTAATAGCAGTTTCGAAATTCAGGCAGTTTTCAAAGGAAAAAACTGTTGGAGCGTGTTCTACCCAATAGGTACGTAAATTACATAGATTCCCCAGCTGTGAAATTACGTGTTTCGAACACACTACATGCAGAAAAGTTTCGACAAAAATAAACTATACAGTTGTTTGCATGAGGATGACAGGACTTTCATCACAATAGAAGGCATATTGATACTTAGAAGCATTTTCTCTGATTTCACAGAGCTTTCCAATCGCCAGTTTTGAAAATGAGGCAGATTTCACGGCAAAAACCTCTTGGAGCAGGTTCTAACCTATACACATATAATTTACATGCATTCGCTCACGTTGAAATTGTGTTTGATGAACACGTACATGCATCTCGGATTCGACAAATATTCCTACATAGTTGTAGCATGTGGCTTACAGCATTTCACACACCATACAAGCCTTACTGACACTTTGAAGAAGTTTCTCATATTTCAAAGTAGTTTTAACGCCAGGACTTTGCAAAAAGAGGCAGAATTGCAGAAAAATGCCTCTTGGAGCGAGTTCTACCAATCGACCATGTAATGAAATAGATGTTGCTCATCATAGACACTTTGTGTTCTGAACACAATTCATGTATCTCGGATTCGACAAATATTAACTACAGAGATGATGTTAGCATTGGATTACCATCTCTATATTTACACCATACAAGGAATATATACACCTACAAGTATTTACTCTCATTTCACAGTTTTATCCAAACGTCAAATTCGAAAATCATGAATTTTGTTCAGAAAAATTCTATTCAAGCTAGTTCTACCCAATAGAATTTTAATTTACAGTAGTTCATTACCGTGAATTTCCATGTTCCAAACACGCTAAATAAGTCACGGATTCGAAAAGTATTCCCTTCATAGTTGGTTACGTGGATTACCAGACTTAAATTCCCCATTCAAGGCATATTCACACTTAGAAGCATTTTCTCAGATTTCTCAGGTTTTTCCTAAAGCCACTTTGGAAAATGAGGCTGATTTCACAGAAAATGTTCTTGGAGCCAGATCTACCCAAAAGATATGTAATTTAACTAGTTCACTCACCGTGACATTCCGTGTTCTGAACATGTTAAATGCATCAAGGATTCGACAAGTCATTCTTTAATGAGTGTGAGCATGTGGATTATCAAATTTTCATCCACCTTACAAGACATGTTTTCACCTAGAAACATTTACTCACATTTCGCAGAATTTTCCTAACGTCAGTTTCGAAAATCAGGCAGTTTTCGCAGAAAAATCCTCTTGTTGCATGTTCCATCCAATAGACATCTCATTTTCATAGATACCATCACCGTAACATTCCGTGTTCCTAAAAAACGGTTCATGCACCAAGGATTCAACAAATATTCACTGCTGAGTTGTTAGCATGTGAATTACCAATCTTTAATAAACCATTGAAGACATATTGTCACCTTAAAGCATTTACTCTGATTTCACAGCGTTTTCATAACACCAGTTTCGAAACTGAGGGAGATTTTTCAGTAAAACTCTCCTGGAGAGGGTTCTAACCAATAGATATGTAATTTACATAGCTTCCCTCACCGAGAAAGACCGTGTTCCGAACAGGCTACATACATCAAGGATTTGAGAAACATTTTTAATGAGTTATGTACATGTGTATTACAGAACTTTCATCCAACATACAAGGCATATTGACACATAGAAACATTAACTGTGAGTTCGCAGCTTTTTCCTAATAGCAGTTTCGAAATTCAGGCAGTTTTCAAAGGAAAAAACTGTTGGAGCGTGTTCTACCCAATAGGTACGTAAATTACATAGATTCCCCAGCTGTGAAATTACGTGTTTCGAACACACTACATGCAGAAAAGTTTCGACAAAAATAAACTATAGAGTTGTTTGCATGAGGATGACAGGACTTTCATCACAATAGAAGGCATATTGATACTTAGAAGCATTTACTCTGATTTCACAGAGCTTTCCAAACGCCAGTTTTGAAAATGAGGCAGATTTCACGGCAAAAACCTCTTGGAGCAGGTACTAACCTATAGATATGTAATTTACATGGATTCGCTCACCGTGAAATTCCGTGTTCTGAACACGCTACATGCATCTCGGATTCGACAAATATTCACTACATAGTTGTTAGCATGTGGATTACAGCACTTTCATACACCATACAAGGCTTACTGACACTTTGAAGAAGTTTCTCAGATTTCACAGTTTAGTTTTAACGCCAGTTTGGAAAATGAGGCAGATTTGGCAGAAAAATTCTCTGGAGCGAGTTATACACAAAAGATATGTACTTTACCTAGTTTTACTCACCGTGATATTCCGTGTTCTGAACACGTTTCATGCATCATGGATTCGACAAACATTCACTACAGAGTTGGTAACATAACGATTACGGAACATTCATCCACCATAAATGCCATATTGACACTTTGAAGCACTTTCCCATATTTCAAAAGATTTTCCTAATGCCAGTTTTGAAAATGAGGCAGATTCGCAAAAAATTCTCGTGGAGCAAGTACTTCCCAATAGAAATGTAATTTACATAGTTTCCCTCACAGTGACATTCCAATTTCCGAACACGCTACATACTTCACGGATTTGACAAACATTTTTATGAGTTATGTACATGTGTATTACAGAACTTTCATCCACCATACAAGGAATATTTAAACCTAGAAACATTAACTCTGAATTTGCAGCCTATTCCTAATGCCAGTTTCTCGAAAATCAGGCCGTTTTCTCCGGAAAAAATTTTTGGAGCGAGTTCTACCCAATAGACATGAAATTTACATAGATTCCATCTCCGGAAATTTCCGTCATACGATCACGCTACATGCATAGGCTTTCTACAATTATTCACATCAGGTTTGTTTGCATGTGGCTTTATGAACTTCCATCACAATAAAAGACATATTGACAGTTTGAAGTATTTTCTCTGATTTTGAAGGAATTTCCAAATGCCAGTTTCGAAAATGAGGCAAATTTCGCAGAGAAAAACTCTTGGAGTGAGTTATACCCAAGACACATTTATTTTACATAGATTCGCTCACCGTGATATTCTATTTTCTGAACACTCTTCATGTATCTCGGATTCGACATATATTCTCTACAGAGTTGTTAGTATGCGGATAGCCGAACTTTCATCCACCATACAAGGCATATTTACACCTACAATTGATTAATCTGAGTTCGCAGCTTATTCCTAACGCCAGTTTCAAAAATCAGGCTGTTATCTCAGGAAAAAACTCTTGGAGAGATTTCTAACCTAGGGAAATGTAATTTACATAAATTTCCTCGCCGTGAAATTCCATGTTCCGAACATGCTACATGCATAACGGATTCGACAAATATTCACTACAGATTTGTTAGCATGTGGATTACCGAACTTTCATCACAAAACATTGAATATTGATACTTAGAAGTATTTTCTCAGATTTTGCAGCATTTTCCAAGGGCTAGTTTCAAAAATGATGCAGTTTTCGCAGAAAAATTCTCTTGGAGTTTGTTCTACCTAATAGGCAAGTAGTTTACATTATTTCAAACACCGTGAAATTCCACGTTCCGAACATGGTATATGCATCACGGATAAAAAAAAGATTCTTTAATATGTTGTGAAAATATGGATTACTGAACTTTCTTCCAACATAAAGGCATCTTTACACCTACAAATATTATCTCTCATTTCGCAGCTTTATCCAAACATCCCATTCGAGAATCAAGCAATTTTCGCAGAAATATTCTATTCTAGCTAGTTCTACCCAATAGAATTCTAATTTACATAGTTTCATTACCGTGAAATTCTGTTTTCCGTACGCGCTACATGAATCACGGTTTGAAAAATATTTACTACACTCTTGTTAACATGTGGATTACCGGACTTTCATCCACCAATCAAGTCATATTGACACTTAGAAGCATTTTCTCATATTTCGAAGATTTTTCCTAACGCCAGATTTGAAAAAGAGGCAGATTTTGCAGAAAAATGCTCTTGGAGCGAGTTCTACCCAATAGACATGTAATTTACATAGATGTGCTCATCATGATACTTTGTGTTCTGAACACATTTCATGTATCTCGGATTCGACAAATATTAACTACAGAGATGTTAGCATTTGGATTACCAATCCTACATCCACCATACAAGGCATATATACACCTACAAGTATTTACTCTCATTTCACAGTTTTATCCAAACGTCAAATTCGAAAATCATGAATTTTGCACAGAAAAATTCTATTCAAGCTAGTTCTACCCAATAGAATTTTAATTTACATAGTTACATTGCCGTGAATTTCCGTGTTCCAAACACGCTAAATAAGTCACGGGTTCGAAAAGTATTCCCTTCATAGTTGGTTACGTGGATTACCGGACTTAAATTCCCCATTCAAGGCATATTCACACTTAGAAGCATTTTCTCAGATTTCTCAGGTTTTTCCTAACGCCAGTTTGGAAAATGAGGCTGATTTCACAGAAAATGTTCTTGGAGCCAGATCTACCCAAAAGATATGTAATTTACTAGTTCACTCACCGTGACTTTCCGTGTTCTGAACATGTTAAATGCATCAAGGATTCGACAGTCATTCTTTAATGAGTGTGAGCATGTGGATTATCAAATTTTGATCCACCTTACAAGACATGTTTTCACCTAGAAACATTTACTCACATTTCGCAGAATTTTCCTAACGTCAGTTTCGAAAATCAGGCAGTTTTCGCAGAAAAATCCTATTGTTGCATGTTCCATCCAATAGACATCTCATTTTCATAGATACCATCACCGTAACATTCCGTGTTCCTAAAAAACGGTTCATGCACCAAGGATTCAACAAATATTCACTGCTGAGTTGTTAGCATGTGAATTACCAATCTTTAATAAACCATTGAAGACATATTGTCACCTTAAAGCATTTACTCTGATTTCACAGTGTTTTCATAACACCAGTTTCGAAACTGAGGGAGATTTTTCAGTAAAACTCTCCTGGAGAGGGTTCTAACCAATAGATATGTAATTTACATAGCTTCCCTCACCGAGAAATACCGTGTTCCGAACAGGCTACATACATCAAGGATTTGAGAAACATTTTTAATGAGTTATGTACATGTGTATTACAGAACTTTCATCCAACATACAAGGCATATTGACACATAGAAACATTAACTGTGAGTTCGCAGCTTTTTCCTAATAGCAGTTTCGAAATTCAGGCAGTTTTCAAAGGAAAAAACTGTTGGAGCGTGTTCTACCCAATAGGTACGTAAATTACATAGATTCCCCAGCTGTGAAATTACGTGTTTCGAACACACTACATGCAGAAAAGTTTCGACAAAAATAAACTATAGAGTTGTTTGCATGAGGATGACAGGACTTTCATCACAATAGAAGGCATATTGATACTTAGAAGCATTTACTCTGATTTCACAGAGCTTTCCAAACGCCAGTTTTGAAAATGAGGCAGATTTCACGGCAAAAACCTCTTGGAGCAGGTACTAACCTATAGATATGTAATTTACATGGATTCGCTCACCGTGAAATTCCGTGTTCTGAACACGCTACATGCATCTCGGATTCGACAAATATTCACTACATAGTTGTTAGCATGTGGATTACAGCACTTTCATACACCATACAAGGCTTACTGACACTTTGAAGAAGTTTCTCAGATTTCACAGTTTAGTTTTAACGCCAGTTTGGAAAATGAGGCAGATTTGGCAGAAAAATTCTCTGGAGCGAGTTATACACAAAAGATATGTACTTTACCTAGTTTTACTCACCGTGATATTCCGTGTTCTGAACACGTTTCATGCATCATGGATTCGACAAACATTCACTACAGAGTTGGTAACATAACGATTACGGAACATTCATCCACCATAAATGCCATATTGACACTTTGAAGCACTTTCCCATATTTCAAAAGATTTTCCTAATGCCAGTTTTGAAAATGAGGCAGATTCGCAAAAAATTCTCGTGGAGCAAGTACTTCCCAATAGAAATGTAATTTACATAGTTTCCCTCACAGTGACATTCCAATTTCCGAACACGCTACATACTTCACGGATTTGACAAACATTTTTATGAGTTATGTACATGTGTATTACAGAACTTTCATCCACCATACAAGGAATATTTAAACCTAGAAACATTAACTCTGAATTTGCAGCCTATTCCTAATGCCAGTTTTCGAAAATCAGGCCGTTTCCTCCGGAAAAAATTTTTGGAGCGAGTTCTACCCAATAGACATGAAATTTACATAGATTCCATCTCCGGAAATTTCCGTCATACGATCACGCTACATGCATAGGCTTTCTACAATTATTCACATCAGGTTTGTTTGCATGTGGCTTTATGAACTTCCATCACAATAAAAGACATATTGACAGTTTGAAGCATTTTCTCTGATTTTGAAGGAATTTCCAAATGCCAGTTTCGAAAATGAGGCAAATTTCGCAGAGAAAAACTCTTGGAGTGAGTTATACCCAAGACACATTTATTTTACATAGATTCGCTCACCGTGATATTCTATTTTCTGAACACTCTTCATGTATCTCGGATTCGACATATATTCTCTACAGAGTTGTTAGTATGCGGATAGCCGAACTTTCATCCACCATACAAGGCATATTTACACCTACAATTGATTAATCTGAGTTCGCAGCTTATTCCTAACGCCAGTTTCAAAAATCAGGCTGTTATCTCAGGAAAAAACTCTTGGAGAGATTTCTAACCTAGGGAAATGTAATTTACATAAATTTCCTCGCCGAGACATTCCATGTTCCGAACATGCTACATGCATAACGGATTCGACAAATATTCACTACAGATTTGTTAGCATGTGGATTACCGAACTTTCATCACAAAACATTGAATATTGATACTTAGAAGTATTTTCTCAGATTTTGCAGCATTTTCCAAGGGCTAGTTTCAAAAATGATGCAGTTTTCGCAGAAAAATTCTCTTGGAGTTTGTTCTACCTAATAGGCAAGTAGTTTACATTATTTCAAACACCGTGAAATTCCACGTTCCGAACATGGTACATGCATCACGGATAAAAAAAAAGATTCTTTAATATGTTGTGAAAATATGGATTACTGAACTTTCTTCCAACATAAAGGCATCTTTACACCTACAAATATTATCTCTCATTTCGCAGCTTTATCCAAACATCCCATTCGAGAATCAAGCAATTTTCGCAGAAATATTCTATTCTAGCTAGTTCTACCCAATAGAATTCTAATTTACATAGTTTCATTACCGTGAAATTCTGTTTTCCGTACGCGCTACATGAATCACGGTTTGAAAAATATTTACTACACTCTTGTTAACATGTGGATTACCGGACTTTCATCCACCAATCAAGTCATATTGACACTTAGAAGCATTTTCTCATATTTCGAAGATTTTTCCTAACGCCAGATTTGAAAAAGAGGCAGATTTTGCAGAAAAATGCTCTTGGAGCGAGTTCTACCCAATAGACATGTAATTTACATAGATGTGCTCATCATGATACTTTGTGTTCTGAACACATTTCATGTATCTCGGATTCGACAAATATTAACTACAGAGATGTTAGCATTTGGATTACCAATCCTACATCCACCATACAAGGCATATATACACCTACAAGTATTTACTCTCATTTCACAGTTTTATCCAAACGTCAAATTCGAAAATCATGAATTTTGCACAGAAAAATTCTATTCAAGCTAGTTCTACCCAATAGAATTTTAATTTACATAGTTACATTGCCGTGAATTTCCGTGTTCCAAACACGCTAAATAAGTCACGGGTTCGAAAAGTATTCCCTTCATAGTTGGTTACGTGGATTACCGGACTTAAATTCCCCATTCAAGGCATATTCACACTTAGAAGCATTTTCTCAGATTTCTCAGGTTTTTCCTAACGCCAGTTTGGAAAATGAGGCTGATTTCACAGAAAATGTTCTTGGAGCCAGATCTACCCAAAAGATATGTAATTTACTAGTTCACTCACCGTGACTTTCCGTGTTCTGAACATGTTAAATGCATCAAGGATTCGACAGTCATTCTTTAATGAGTGTGAGCATGTGGATTATCAAATTTTGATCCACCTTACAAGACATGTTTTCACCTAGAAACATTTACTCACATTTCGCAGAATTTTCCTAACGTCAGTTTCGAAAATCAGGCAGTTTTCGCAGAAAAATCCTCTTGTTGCATGTTCCATCCAATAGACATCTCATTTTCATAGATACCATCACCGTAACATTCCGTGTTCCTAAAAAACGGTTCATGCACCAAGGATTCAACAAATATTCACTGCTGAGTTGTTAGCATGTGAATTACCAATCTTTAATAAACCATTGAAGACATATTGTCACCTTAAAGCATTTACTCTGATTTCACAGCTGTTTTCATAACACCAGTTTCGAAACTGAGGGCAGATTTTTCAGTAAAACTCTCCTGGAGAGGGTTCTAACCAATAGATATGTAATTTACATAGCTTCCCTCACCGAGAAATACCGTGTTCCGAACAGGCTACATACATCAAGGATTTGAGAAACATTTTTAATGAGTTATGTACATGTGTATTACAGAACTTTCATCCAACATACAAGGCATATTGACACATAGAAACATTAACTGTGAGTTCGCAGCTTTTTCCTAATAGCAGTTTCGAAATTCAGGCAGTTTTCAAAGGAAAAAACTGTTGGAGCGTGTTCTACCCAATAGGATACGTAAATTACATAGATTCCCCCGCTGTGAAATTACGTGTTTCGAACACACTACATGCAGAAAAGTTTCGACAAAAATAAACTATAGAGTTGTTTGCATGAGGATGACAGGACTTTCATCACAATAGAAGGCATATTGATACTTAGAAGCATTTACTCTGATTTCACAGAGCTTTCCAAACGCCAGTTTTGAAAATGAGGCAGATTTCACGGCAAAAACCTCTTGGAGCAGGTACTAACCTATAGATATGTAATTTACATGGATTCGCTCACCGTGAAATTCCGTGTTCTGAACACGCTACATGCATCTCGGATTCGACAAATATTCAGTACATAGTTGTTAGCATGTGGATTACAGCACTTTCATACACCATACAAGGCTTACTGACACTTTGAAGAAGTTTCTCAGATTTCACAGTTTAGTTTTAACGCCAGATTTGAGAAAGAGGCAGATATTGCAAAAAATGCTCTTGGAGCGAGTTCTACCCAATAGACATGTAATTTACATAGATGTGCTCATCATGACACTTTGTGTTCTGAACAAATTCATGTATCTCGGATTCGACAAATATTACACTAGAGAGATGTTAGCATTTGGATTACCAATCCTACATCCACCATACAAGGAATATATACACCTACAAGTATTTACTCTCATTTCACAGTTTTATCCAAACGTCATATTCGAAAATCATGAATTTTGCACAGAAAAATTCTATTCAAGCTAGTTCAACCCAATAGAATTTTAATTTACATAGTTACATTGCCGTGAATTTCCGTGTTCCAAACACGCTAAATAACTCACGGGTACGAAAAGTATTCCCTTCATAGTTGGTTACGTGGATTACCAGGACTTAAATTCCCCATTCAAGGCATATTCACACTTAGAAGCATTTTCTCAGATTTCTCAGGTTTTTCCTAACGCCAGTTTGGAAAATGAGGCTGATTTCACAGAAAATGTTCTTGGAGCCAGATTCTACCCAAAAGATATGTAATTTACTAGTTCACTCACCGTGACATTTCCGTGTTCTGAACATGTTACATGCATCAAGGATTCGACAGTCATTCTTTAATGAGTGTGAGCATGTGGATTATCAAATTTTCATCCACCTTACAAGACATGTTTTCACCTAGAAACATTTACTCACATTTCGCAGAATTTTCCTAACGTCAGTTTCGAAAATCAGGCAGTTTTCGCAGAAAAATCCTCTTGTTGCATGTTCCATCCAATAGACATCTCATTTTCATAGATACCATCACCGTAACATTCCGTGTTCCTAAAAAACGGTTCATGCACCAAGGATTCAACAAATATTCACTGCTGAGTTGTTAGCATGTGAATTACCAATCTTTAATAAACCATTGAAGACATATTGTCACCTTAAAGCATTTACTCTGATTTCACAGTGTTTTCATAACACCAGTTTCGAAACTGAGGGAGATTTTTCAGTAAAACTCTCCTGGAGAGGGTTCTAACCAATAGATATGTAATTTACATAGCTTCCCTCACCGAGAAATACCGTGTTCCGAACAGGCTACATACATCAAGGATTTGAGAAACATTTTTAATGAGTTATGTACATGTGTATTACAGAACTTTCATCCAACATACAAGGCATATTGACACATAGAAACATTAACTGTGAGTTCGCAGCTTTTTCCTAATAGCAGTTTCGAAATTCAGGCAGTTTTCAAAGGAAAAAACTGTTGGAGCGTGTTCTACCCAATAGATACGTAAATTACATAGATTCCCCCGCTGTGAAATTACGTGTTTCGAACACACTACATGCAGAAAAGTTTCGACAAAAATAAACTATAGAGTTGTTTGCATGAGGATGACAGGACTTTCATCACAATAGAAGGCATATTGATACTTAGAAGCATTTACTCTGATTTCACAGAGCTTTCCAAACGCCAGTTTTGAAAATGAGGCAGATTTCACGGCAAAAACCTCTTGGAGCAGGTACTAACCTATAGATATGTAATTTACATGGATTCGCTCACCGTGAAATTCCAGTGTTCTGAACACGCTACATGCATCTCGGATTCGACAAATATTCACTACATAGTTGTTAGCATGTGGATTACAGCACTTTCATACACCATACAAGGCTTACTGACACTTTGAAGAAGTTTCTCAGATTTCACAGTTTAGTTTTAACGCCAGTTTGGAAAATGAGGCAGATTTGGCAGAAAAATTCTCTGGAGCGAGTTATACACAAAAGATATGTACTTTACCTAGTTTTACTCACCGTGATATTCCGTGTTCTGAACACGTTTCATGCATCATGGATTCGACAAACATTCACTACAGAGTTGGTAACATAACGATTACGGAACATTCATCCACCATAAATGCCATATTGACACTTTGAAGCACTTTCCCATATTTCAAAAGATTTTCCTAATGCCAGTTTTGAAAATGAGGCAGATTCGCAAAAAATTCTCGTGGAGCAAGTACTTCCCAATAGAAATGTAATTTACATAGTTTCCCTCACAGTGACATTCCAATTTCCGAACACGCTACATACTTCACGGATTTGACAAACATTTTTATGAGCTTATGTACATGTGTATTACAGAACTTTCATCCACCATACAAGGAATATTTAAACCTAGAAACATTAACTCTGAATTTGCAGCCTATTCCTAATGCCAGTTTTCGAAAATCAGGCCGTTTTCTCCGGAAAAAATTTTTGGAGCGAGTTCTACCCAATAGACATGAAATTTACATAGATTCCATCTCCGGAAATTTCCGTCATACGATCACGCTACATGCATAGGCTTTCTACAATTATTCACATCAGGTTTGTTTGCATGTGGCTTTATGAACTTCCATCACAATAAAAGACATATTGACAGTTTGAAGTATTTTCTCTGATTTTGAAGGAATTTCCAAATGCCAGTTTCGAAAATGAGGCAAATTTCGCAGAGAAAAACTCTTGGAGTGAGTTATACCCAAGACACATTTATTTTACATAGATTCGCTCACCGTGATATTCTATTTTCTGAACACTCTTCATGTATCTCGGATTCGACATATATTCTCTACAGAGTTGTTAGTATGCGGATAGCCGAACTTTCATCCACCATACAAGGCATATTTACACCTACAATTGATTAATCTGAGTTCGCAGCTTATTCCTAACGCCAGTTTCAAAAATCAGGCTGTTATCTCAGGAAAAAACTCTTGGAGAGATTTCTAACCTAGGGAAATGTAATTTACATAAATTTCCTCGCCGTGACATTCCATGTTCCGAACATTCTACATGCATAACGGATTCGACAAATATTCACTACAGATTTGTTAGCATGTGGATTACCGAACTTTCATCACAAAACATTGAATATTGATACTTAGAAGTATTTTCTCAGATTTTGCAGCAGTTTTCCAAGGGCTAGTTTCAAAAATGATGCAGTTTTCGCAGAAAAATTCTCTTGGAGTTTGTTCTACCTAATAGGCAAGTAGTTTACATTATTTCAAACACCGTGAAATTCCACGTTCCGAACATGGTATATGCATCACGGATAAAAAAAAGATTCTTTAATATGTTGTGAAAATATGGATTACTGAACTTTCTTCCAACATAAAGGCATCTTTACACCTACAAATATTATCTCTCATTTCGCAGCTTTATCCAAACATCCCATTCGAGAATCAAGCAATTTTCGCAGAAATATTCTATTCTAGCTAGTTCTACCCAATAGAATTCTAATTTACATAGTTTCATTACCGTGAAATTCTGTTTTCCGTACGCGCTACATGAATCACGGTTTGAAAAATATTTACTACACTCTTGTTAACATGTGGATTACCGGACTTTCATCCACCAATCAAGTCATATTGACACTTAGAAGCATTTTCTCATATTTCGAAGATTTTTCCTAACGCCAGATTTGAAAAAGAGGCAGATTTTGCAGAAAAATGCTCTTGGAGCGAGTTCTACCCAATAGACATGTAATTTACATA
The DNA here is from genome assembly GCF_009834535.1 of Camelus ferus. Taxonomy (NCBI): domain Eukaryota; kingdom Metazoa; phylum Chordata; class Mammalia; order Artiodactyla; family Camelidae; genus Camelus; species Camelus ferus. Next base: position 30,376 of record NW_022587849.1, on the reverse strand, counting down.
GATGTGCTCATCATGATACTTTGTGTTCTGAACACATTTCATGTATCTCGGATTCGACAAATATTAACTACAGAGATGTTAGCATTTGGATTACCAATCCTACATCCACCATACAAGGCATATATACACCTACAAGTATTTACTCTCATTTCACAGTTTTATCCAAACGTCAAATTCGAAAATCATGAATTTTGCACAGAAAAATTCTATTCAAGCTAGTTCTACCCAATAGAATTTTAATTTACATAGTTACATTGCCGTGAATTTCCGTGTTCCAAACACGCTAAATAAGTCACGGGTTCGAAAAGTATTCCCTTCATAGTTGGTTACGTGGATTACCGGACTTAAATTCCCCATTCAAGGCATATTCACACTTAGAAGCATTTTCTCAGATTTCTCAGGTTTTTCCTAACGCCAGTTTGGAAAATGAGGCTGATTTCACAGAAAATGTTCTTGGAGCCAGATCTACCCAAAAGATATGTAATTTACTAGTTCACTCACCGTGACTTTCCGTGTTCTGAACATGTTAAATGCATCAAGGATTCGACAGTCATTCTTTAATGAGTGTGAGCATGTGGATTATCAAATTTTGATCCACCTTACAAGACATGTTTTCACCTAGAAACATTTACTCACATTTCGCAGAATTTTCCTAACGTCAGTTTCGAAAATCAGGCAGTTTTCGCAGAAAAATCCTATTGTTGCATGTTCCATCCAATAGACATCTCATTTTCATAGATACCATCACCGTAACATTCCGTGTTCCTAAAAAACGGTTCATGCACCAAGGATTCAACAAATATTCACTGCTGAGTTGTTAGCATGTGAATTACCAATCTTTAATAAACCATTGAAGACATATTGTCACCTTAAAGCATTTACTCTGATTTCACAGCTTTTTCATAACACCAGTTTCGAAACTGAGGGAGATTTTTCAGTAAAACTCTCCTGGAGAGGGTTCTAACCAATAGATATGTAATTTACATAGCTTCCCTCACCGAGAAATACCGTGTTCCGAACAGGCTACATACATCAAGGATTTGAGAAACATTTTTAATGAGTTATGTACATGTGTATTACAGAACTTTCATCCAACATACAAGGCATATTGACACATAGAAACATTAACTGTGAGTTCGCAGCTTTTTCCTAATAGCAGTTTCGAAATTCAGGCAGTTTTCAAAGGAAAAAACTGTTGGAGCGTGTTCTACCCAATAGATACGTAAATTACATAGATTCCCCCACTGTGAAATTACGTGTTTCGAACACACTACATGCAGAAAAGTTTCGACAAAAATAAACTATAGAGTTGTTTGCATGAGGATGACAGGACTTTCATCACAATAGAAGGCATATTGATACTTAGAAGCATTTACTCTGATTTCACAGAGCTTTCCAAACGCCAGTTTTGAAAATGAGGCAGATTTCACGGCAAAAACCTCTTGGAGCAGGTACTAACCTATAGATATGTAATTTACATGGATTCGCTCACCGTGAAATTCCGTGTTCTGAACACGCTACATGCATCTCGGATTCGACAAATATTCACTACATAGTTGTTAGCATGTGGATTACAGCACTTTCATACACCATACAAGGCTTACTGACACTTTGAAGAAGTTTCTCAGATTTCACAGTTTAGTTTTAACGCCAGTTTGGAAAATGAGGCAGATTTGGCAGAAAAATTCTCTGGAGCGAGTTATACACAAAAGATATGTACTTTACCTAGTTTTACTCACCGTGATATTCCGTGTTCTGAACACGTTTCATGCATCATGGATTCGACAAACATTCACTACAGAGTTGGTAACATAACGATTACGGAACATTCATCCACCATAAATGCCATATTGACACTTTGAAGCACTTTCCCATATTTCAAAAGATTTTCCTAATGCCAGTTTTGAAAATGAGGCAGATTCGCAAAAAATTCTCGTGGAGCAAGTACTTCCCAATAGAAATGTAATTTACATAGTTTCCCTCACAGTGACATTCCAATTTCCGAACACGCTACATACTTCACGGATTTGACAAACATTTTTATGAGCTATGTACATGTGTATTACAGAACTTTCATCCACCATACAAGGAATATTTAAACCTAGAAACATTAACTCTGAATTTGCAGCCTATTCCTAATGCCAGTTTTTCGAAAATCAGGCCGTTTTCTCCGGAAAAAATTTTTGGAGCGAGTTCTACCCAATAGACATGAAATTTACATAGATTCCATCTCCGGAAATTTCCGTCATACGATCACGCTACATGCATAGGCTTTCTACAATTATTCACATCAGGTTTGTTTGCATGTGGCTTTATGAACTTCCATCACAATAAAAGACATATTGACAGTTTGAAGTATTTTCTCTGATTTTGAAGGAATTTCCAAATGCCAGTTTCGAAAATGAGGCAAATTTCGCAGAGAAAAACTCTTGGAGTGAGTTATACCCAAGACACATTTATTTTACATAGATTCGCTCACCGTGATATTCTATTTTCTGAACACTCTTCATGTATCTCGGATTCGACATATATTCTCTACAGAGTTGTTAGTATGCGGATAGCCGAACTTTCATCCACCATACAAGGCATATTTACACCTACAATTGATTAATCTGAGTTCGCAGCTTATTCCTAACGCCAGTTTCAAAAATCAGGCTGTTATCTCAGGAAAAAACTCTTGGAGAGATTTCTAACCTAGGGAAATGTAATTTACATAAATTTCCTCGCCGAGACATTCCATGTTCCGAACATGCTACATGCATAACGGATTCGACAAATATTCACTACAGATTTGTTAGCATGTGGATTACCGAACTTTCATCACAAAACATTGAATATTGATACTTAGAAGTATTTTCTCAGATTTTGCAGCATTTTCCAAGGGCTAGTTTCAAAAATGATGCAGTTTTCGCAGAAAAATTCTCTTGGAGTTTGTTCTACCTAATAGGCAAGTAGTTTACATTATTTCAAACACCGTGAAATTCCACGTTCCGAACATGTTATATGCATCACGGATAAAAAAAGATTCTTTAATATGTTGTGAAAATATGGATTACTGAACTTTCTTCCAACATAAAGGCATCTTTACACCTACAAATATTATCTCTCATTTCGCAGCTTTATCCAAACATCCCATTCGAGAATCAAGCAATTTTCGCAGAAATATTCTATTCTAGCTAGTTCTACCCAATAGAATTCTAATTTACATAGTTTCATTACCGTGAAATTCTGTTTTCCGTACGCGCTACATGAATCACGGTTTGAAAAATATTTACTACACTCTTGTTAACATGTGGATTACCGGACTTTCATCCACCAATCAAGTCATATTGACACTTAGAAGCATTTTCTCATATTTCGAAGATTTTTCCTAACGCCAGATTTGAAAAAGAGGCAGATTTTGCAGAAAAATGCTCTTGGAGCGAGTTCTACCCAATAGACATGTAATTTACATAGATGTGCTCATCATGATACTTTGTGTTCTGAACACATTTCATGTATCTCGGATTCGACAAATATTAACTACAGAGATGTTAGCATTTGGATTACCAATCCTACATCCACCATACAAGGCATATTACACCTACAAGTATTTACTCTCATTTCACAGTTTTATCCAAACGTCAAATTCGAAAATCATGAATTTTGCACAGAAAAATTCTATTCAAGCTAGTTCTACCCAATAGAATTTTAATTTACATAGTTACATTGCCGTGAATTTCCGTGTTCCAAACACGCTAAATAAGTCACGGATTCGAAAAGAAATCCCTTCTTAGTTGGTTACGTGGATTACCAGGGTTAAATTCCCCATTTAAGGCATATTAACACTTAGAAGCATTTTCTCAGATTTCTCAGGTTTTTCCTAACGCCAGTTTGGAAAATGAGGCTGATTTCACAGAAAATGTTCTTGGAGCCAGTTCTACCAAAAGATATGTAATTTACTAGTTCACTCACCGTGACATTCCGTGTTCTGAACATGTTAAATGCATCAAGGATTCGACAGTCATTCTTTAATGAGTGTGAGCATGTGGATTATCAAATTTTCATCCACCTTACAAGACATGTTTTCACCTAGAAACATTTACTCACATTTCGCAGAATTTTCCTAACGTCAGTTTCGAAAATCAGGCAGTTTTCGCAGAAAAATCCTATTGTTGCATGTTCCATCCAATAGACATCTCATTTTCATAGATACCATCACCGTAACATTCCGTGTTCCTAAAAAACGGTTCATGCACCAAGGATTCAACAAATATTCACTGCTGAGTTGTTAGCATGTGAATTACCAATCTTTAATAAACCATTGAAGACATATTGTCACCTTAAAGCATTTACTCTGATTTCACAGCTGTTTTCATAACACCAGTTTCGAAACTGAGGGCAGATTTTTCAGTAAAACTCTCCTGGAGAGGGTTCTAACCAATAGATATGTAATTTACATAGCTTCCCTCACCGAGAAATACCGTGTTCCGAACAGGCTACATACATCAAGGATTTGAGAAACATTTTTAATGAGTTATGTACATGTGTATTACAGAACTTTCATCCAACATACAAGGCATATTGACACATAGAAACATTAACTGTGAGTTCGCAGCTTTTTCCTAATAGCAGTTTCGAAATTCAGGCAGTTTTCAAAGGAAAAAACTGTTGGAGCGTGTTCTACCCAATAGGTACGTAAATTACATAGATTCCCCAGCTGTGAAATTACGTGTTTCGAACACACTACATGCAGAAAAGTTTCGACAAAAATAAACTATAGAGTTGTTTGCATGAGGATGACAGGACTTTCATCACAATAGAAGGCATATTGATACTTAGAAGCATTTACTCTGATTTCACAGAGCTTTCCAAACGCCAGTTTTGAAAATGAGGCAGATTTCACGGCAAAAACCTCTTGGAGCAGGTACTAACCTATAGATATGTAATTTACATGGATTCGCTCACCGTGAAATTCCGTGTTCTGAACACGCTACATGCATCTCGGATTCGACAAATATTCACTACATAGTTGTTAGCATGTGGATTACAGCACTTTCATACACCATACAAGGCTTACTGACACTTTGAAGAAGTTTCTCAGATTTCACAGTTTAGTTTTAACGCCAGTTTGGACAATGAGGCAGATTTGGCAGAAAAATGCTCTTGGAGCAGGTTCTACCCAATAGACAGGTAATTTACATAGATGTGCTCATCATGACATTTTGTGTTCTGAACACATTTCATGTATCTCGGATTCGACAAATATTAACTACAGAGATGTTAGCATTTGGATTACCAATCCTACATCCACCATACAAGGCATATATACACCTACAAGTATTTACTCTCATTTCACAGTTTTATCCAAACGTCAAATTCGAAAATCATGAATTTTGCACAGAAAATTCTATTCAAGCTAGTTCTACCCAATAGAATTTTAATTTACATAGTTACATTGCCGTGAATTTCCGTGTTCCAAACACGCTAAATAAGTCACGGGTTCGAAAAGTATTCCCTTCATAGTTGGTTACGTGGATTACCGGACTTAAATTCCCCATTCAAGGCATATTCACACTTAGAAGCATTTTCTCAGATTTCTCAGGTTTTTCCTAACGCCAGTTTGGAAAATGAGGCTGATTTCACAGAAATGTTCTTGGAGCCAGATCTACCCAAAAGATATGTAATTTACTAGTTCACTCACCGTGACTTTCCGTGTTCTGAACATGTTAAATGCATCAAGGATTCGACAGTCATTCTTTAATGAGTGTGAGCATGTGGATTATCAAATTTTGATCCACCTTACAAGACATGTTTTCACCTAGAAACATTTACTCACATTTCGCAGAATTTTCCTAACGTCAGTTTCGAAAATCAGGCAGTTTTCGCAGAAAAATCCTATTGTTGCATGTTCCATCCAATAGACATCTCATTTTCATAGATACCATCACCGTAACATTCCGTGTTCCTAAAAAACGGTTCATGCACCAAGGATTCAACAAATATTCACTGCTGAGTTGTTAGCATGTGAATTACCAATCTTTAATAAACCATTGAAGACATATTGTCACCTTAAAGCATTTACTCTGATTTCACAGCTTTTTCATAACACCAGTTTCGAAACTGAGGGAGATTTTTCAGTAAAACTCTCCTGGAGAGGGTTCTAACCAATAGATATGTAATTTACATAGCTTCCCTCACCGAGAAATACCGTGTTCCGAACAGGCTACATACATCAAGGATTTGAGAAACATTTTTAATGAGTTATGTACATGTGTATTACAGAACTTTCATCCAACATACAAGGCATATTGACACATAGAAACATTAACTGTGAGTTCGCAGCTTTTTCCTAATAGCAGTTTCGAAATTCAGGCAGTTTTCAAAGGAAAAAACTGTTGGAGCGTGTTCTACCCAATAGATACGTAAATTACATAGATTCCCCCACTGTGAAATTACGTGTTTCGAACACACTACATGCAGAAAAGTTTCGACAAAAATAAACTATAGAGTTGTTTGCATGAGGATGACAGGACTTTCATCACAATAGAAGGCATATTGATACTTAGAAGCATTTACTCTGATTTCACAGAGCTTTCCAAACGCCAATTTTCGAAAATGAGGCAGATTTCACGGCAAAAACCTCTTGGAGCAGGTACTAACCTATAGATATGTAATTTACATGGATTCGCTCACCGTGAAATTCCGTGTTCTGAACACGCTACATGCATCTCGGATTCGACAAATATTCACTACATAGTTGTTAGCATGTGGATTACAGCACTTTCATACACCATACAAGGCTTACTGACACTTTGAAGAAGTTTCTCAGATTTCACAGTTTAGTTTTAACGCCAGTTTGGAAAATGAGGCAGATTTGGCAGAAAAATTCTCTGGAGCGAGTTATACACAAAAGATATGTACTTTACCTAGTTTTACTCACCGTGATATTCCGTGTTCTGAACACGTTTCATGCATCATGGATTCGACAAACATTCACTACAGAGTTGGTAACATAACGATTACGGAACATTCATCCACCATAAATGCCATATTGACACTTTGAAGCACTTTCCCATATTTCAAAAGATTTTCCTAATGCCAGTTTTGAAAATGAGGCAGATTCGCAAAAAATTCTCGTGGAGCAAGTACTTCCCAATAGAAATGTAATTTACATAGTTTCCCTCACAGTGACATTCCAATTTCCGAACACGCTACATACTTCACGGATTTGACAAACATTTTTATGAGTTATGTACATGTGTATTACAGAACTTTCATCCACCATACAAGGAATATTTAAACCTAGAAACATTAACTCTGAATTTGCAGCCTATTCCTAATGCCAGTTTTCGAAAATCAGGCCGTTTTCTCCGGAAAAAATTTTTGGAGCGAGATCTACCCAATAGACATGAAATTTACATAGATTCCATCTCCGGAAATTTCCGTCATACGATCACGCTACATGCATAGGCTTTCTACAATTATTCACATCAGGTTTGTTTGCATGTGGCTTTAAGAACTTCCATCCCAATACAAGACATATTGACAGTTTGAAGCATTTTCTCTGATTTTGCAGAAATTTCCAAATGCCAGTTTCGTAAATGAGGCAGATTTCGCAGAGAAAACCTCTTGGAGTGAGTTATACCCAAGACACATTTATTTTACATAGATTCGCTCACCGTGATATTCTATTTTCTGAACACTCTTCATGTATCTCGGATTCGACATATATTCTCTACAGAGTTGTTAGTATGGGGATAGCCGAACTTTCATCCACCATACAAGGCATATTTACACCTACAATTGATTAATCTGAGTTCGCAGCATATTCCTAACGCCAGTTTCAAAAATCAGGCTGTTATCTCAGGAAAAAACTCTTGGAGAGATTTCTAACCTAGGGAAATGTAATTTACATAAATTTCCTCGCCGTGAAATTCCATGTTCCGAACATGCTACATGCATAACGGATTCGACAAATATTCACTACAGATTTGTTAGCATGTGGATTACCGAACTTTCATCACAAAACATTGAATATTGATACTTAGAAGTATTTTCTCAGATTTTGCAGCGTTTTCCAAGGGCTAGTTTCAAAAATGATGCAGTTTTCGCAGAAAAATTCTCTTGGAGTTTGTTCTACCTAATAGGCAAGTAGTTTACATTGTTTCAATCACCGTGAAATTCCACGTTCCGAACATGGTACATGCATCACGGATAAAAAAAGATTCTTTAATATGTTGTGAAAATATGGATTACTGAACTTTCTTCCAACATAAAGGCATCTTTACACCTACAAATATTATCTCTCATTTCGCAGCTTTATCCAAACATCCCATTCGAGAATCAAGCAATTTTCGCAGAAATATTCTATTCTAGCTAGTTCTACCCAATAGAATTCTAATTTACATAGTTTCATTACCGTGAAATTCTGTTTTCCGTACGCGCTACATGAATCACGGTTTGAAAAATATTTACTACACTCTTGTTAACATGTGGATTACCGGACTTTCATCCACCAATCAAGTCATATTGACACTTAGAAGCATTTTCTCATATTTCGAAGATTTTTCCTAACGCCAGATTTGAAAAAGAGGCAGATTTTGCAGAAAAATGCTCTTGGAGCGAGTTCTACCCAATAGACATGTAATTTACATAGATGTGCTCATCATGATACTTTGTGTTCTGAACACATTTCATGTATCTCGGATTCGACAAATATTAACTACAGAGATGTTAGCATTTGGATTACCAATCCTACATCCACCATACAAGGCATATATACACCTACAAGTATTTACTCTCATTTCACAGTTTTATCCAAACGTCAAATTCGAAAATCATGAATTTTGCACAGAAAAATTCTATTCAAGCTAGTTCTACCCAATAGAATTTTAATTTACATAGTTACATTGCCGTGAATTTCCGTGTTCCAAACACGCTAAATAAGTCACGGATTCGAAAAGTATTCCCTTCATAGTTGGTTACGTGGATTACCGGACTTAAATTCCCCATTCAAGGCATATTCACACTTAGAAGCATTTTCTCAGATTTCTCAGGTTTTTCCTAACGCCAGTTTGGAAAATGAGGCTGATTTCACAGAAAATGTTCTTGGAGCCAGATCTACCCAAAAGATATGTAATTTACTAGTTCACTCACCGTGACATTCCGTGTTCTGAACATGTTACATGCATCAAGGATTCGACAATCATTCTTTAATGAGTGTGAGCATGTGGATTATCAAATTTTGATCCACCTTACAAGACATGTTTTCACCTAGAAACATTTACTCACATTTCGCAGAATTTTCCTAACGTCAGTTTCGAAAATCAGGCAGTTTTCGCAGAAAAATCCTCTTGTTGCATGTTCCATCCAATAGACATCTCATTTTCATAGATACCATCACCGTAACATTCCGTGTTCCTAAAAAACGGTTCATGCACCAAGGATTCAACAAATATTCACTGCTGAGTTGTTAGCATGTGAATTACCAATCTTTAATAAACCATTGAAGACATATTGTCACCTTAAAGCATTTACTCTGATTTCACAGCTGTTTTCATAACACCAGTTTCGAAACTGAGGAGATTTTTCAGTAAAACTCTCCTGGAGAGGGTTCTAACCAATAGATATGTAATTTACATAGCTTCCCTCACCGAGAAATACCGTGTTCCGAACAGGCTACATACATCAAGGATTTGAGAAACATTTTTAATGAGTTATGTACATGTGTATTACAGAACTTTCATCCAACATACAAGGCATATTGACACATAGAAACATTAACTGTGAGTTCGCAGCTTTTTCCTAATAGCAGTTTCGAAATTCAGGCAGTTTTCAAAGGAAAAAACTGTTGGAGCGTGTTCTACCCAATAGATACGTAAATTACATAGATTCCCCCACTGTGAAATTACGTGTTTCGAACACACTACATGCAGAAAAGTTTCGACAAAAATAAACTATAGAGTTGTTTGCATGAGGATGACAGGACTTTCATCACAATAGAAGGCATATTGATACTTAGAAGCATTTACTCTGATTTCACAGAGCTTTCCAAACGCCAGTTTCGAAAATGAGGCAGATTTCACGGCAAAAACCTCTTGGAGCAGGTACTAACCTATAGATATGTAATTTACATGGATTCGCTCACCGTGAAATTCCGTGTTCTGAACACGCTACATGCATCTCGGATTCGACAAATATTCACTACATAGTTGTTAGCATGTGGATTACAGCACTTTCATACACCATACAAGGCTTACTGACACTTTGAAGAAGTTTCTCAGATTTCACAGTTTAGTTTTAACGCCAGTTTGGAAAATGAGGCAGATTTGGCAGAAAAATTCTCTGGAGCGAGTTATACACAAAAGATATGTACTTTACCTAGTTTTACTCACCGTGATATTCCGTGTTCTGAACACGTTTCATGCATCATGGATTCGACAAACATTCACTACAGAGTTGGTAACATAACGATTACGGAACATTCATCCACCATAAATGCCATATTGACACTTTGAAGCACTTTCCCATATTTCAAAAGATTTTCCTAATGCCAGTTTTGAAAATGAGGCAGATTCGCAAAAAATTCTCGTGGAGCAAGTACTTCCCAATAGAAATGTAATTTACATAGTTTCCCTCACAGTGACATTCCAATTTCCGAACACGCTACATACTTCACGGATTTGACAAACATTTTTATGAGTTATGTACATGTGTATTACAGAACTTTCATCCACCATACAAGGAATATTTAAACCTAGAAACATTAACTCTGAATTTGCAGCCTATTCCTAATGCCAGTTTCTCGAAAATCAGGCCGTTTTCTCCGGAAAAAATTTTTGGAGCGAGTTCTACCCAATAGACATGAAATTTACATAGATTCCATCTCCGGAAATTTCCGTCATACGATCACGCTACATGCATAGGCTTTCTACAATTATTCACATCAGGTTTGTTTGCATGTGGCTTTATGAACTTCCATCACAATACAAGGCATATTGACAGTTTGAAGCATTTTCTCTGATTTTGAAGAAATTTCCAAATGCCAGTTTCAAAAATGAGGCAGATTTCGCAGAGAAAAACTCTTGGAGTGAGTTCTACCCAAGACACATTTATTTTACATAGATTCGCTCACCGTGATATTCTATTTTCTGAACACTCTTCATGTATCTCGGATTCGACATATATTCTCTACAGAGTTGTTAGTATGCGGATAGCCGAACTTTCATCCACCATACAAGGCATATTTACACCTACAATTGATTAATCTGAGTTCGCAGCTTATTCCTAACGCCAGTTTCAAAAATCAGGCTGTTATCTCAGGAAAAAACTCTTGGAGCGATTTCTAACCTAGGGAAATGTAATTTACATAAATTTCCTCGCCGTGACATTCCATGTTCCGAACATGCTACATGCATAACGGATTCGACAAATATTCACTACAGATTTGTTAGCATGTGGATTACCGAACTTTCATCACAAAACATTGAATATTGATACTTAGAAGTATTTTCTCAGATTTTGCAGCGTTTTCCAAGGGCTAGTTTCAAAAATGATGCAGTTTTCGCAGAAAAATTCTCTTGGAGTTTGTTCTACCTAATAGGCAAGTAGTTTACATTATTTCAATCACCGTGAAATTCCACGTTCCGAACATGGTACTATGCATCACGGATAAAAAAAGATTCTTTAATATGTTGTGAAAATATGGATTACTGAACTTTCTTCCAACATAAAGGCATCTTTACACCTACAAATATTATCTCTCATTTCGCAGCTTTATCCAAACATCCCATTCGAGAATCAAGCAATTTTCGCAGAAATATTCTATTCTAGCTAGTTCTACCCAATAGAATTCTAATTTACATAGTTTCATTACCGTGAAATTCTGTTTTCCGTACGCGCTACATGAATCACGGTTTGAAAAATATTTACTACACTCTTGTTAACATGTGGATTACCGGACTTTCATCCACCAATCAAGTCATATTGACACTTAGAAGCATTTTCTCATATTTCGAAGATTTTTCCTAACGCCAGATTTGAAAAAGAGGCAGATTCTGCAGAAAAATGCTCTTGGAGCGAGTTCTACCCAATAGACATGTAATTTACATAGATGTGCTCATCATGATACTTTGTGTTCTGAACACATTTCATGTATCTCGGATTCGACAAATATTAACTACAGAGATGTTAGCATTTGGATTACCAATCTTACATCCACCATACAAGGCATATTTACACCTACAAGTATTTACTCTCTTTTCGCAGTTTTATGCAAACGTCAAATTCGATATTCATGCAATTTGCGCATAAAAATTCTATTCAAGCTAGTTCTACCCAATAGAATTTTAATTTACATAGTTTCATTACCGTGAATTTCCGTGTTCCAAACACGCTAAATAAGTCACGGATTCGAAAAGTATTCCCTTCATACTTGGTTACGTGTATTACCGGACTTAAATTCCCCATTCAAGGCATATTCACACTTAGAAGCATTTTCTCAGATTTCTCAGGTTTTTCCTAACGCCAGTTTGGAAAATGAGGGTGATTTCACAGAAAATGTTCTTGGAGCCAGATCTACCCAAAAGATATGTAATTTACTAGTTCACTCACCGTGACTTTCCGTGTTCTGAACATGTTAAATGCATCAAGGATTCGACATTCATTCTTTAATGAGTGTGAGCATGTGGATTATCAAATTTTCATCCACCTTACAAGACATGTTTTCACCTAGAAACATTTACTCACATTTCGCAGAATTTTCCTAACTTCTGTTTCGAAAATCAGGCAGTTTTCGCAGAAAAATCCTCTTGTTGCATGTTCCATCCAATAGACATCTCATTTTCATAGATACCATCACCGTAACATTCCGTGTTCCTAAAAAACGGTTCATGCACCAAGGATTCAACAAATATTCACTGCTGAGTTGTTAGCATGTGAATTACCAATCTTTAATAAACCATTGAAGACATATTGTCACCTTAAAGCATTTACTCTGATTTCACAGCGTTTTCATAACACCAGTTTCGAAACTGAGGCAGAATTTTCAGTAAAACTCTCCTGGAGAGGGTTCTAACCAATAGATATGTAATTTACATAGCTTCCCTCACCGAGAAAGACCGTGTTCCGAACAGGCTACATACATCAAGGATTTGAGAAACATTTTTAATGAGTTATGTACATGTGTATTACAGAACTTTCATCCAACATACAAGGCATATTGACACATAGAAACATTAACTGTGAGTTCGCAGCTTTTTCCTAATAGCAGTTTCGAAATTCAGGCAGTTTTCAAAGGAAAAAACTGTTGGAGCGTGTTCTACCCAATAGGTACGTAAATTACATAGATTCCCCAGCTGTGAAATTACGTGTTTCGAACACACTACATGCAGAAAAGTTTCGACAAAAATAAACTATACAGTTGTTAGCATGTGGATTACCGAACTTTCATCACAAAACATTTGAATATTGATACTTAGAAGTATTTTCTCAGATTTTGCAGCGTTTTCCAAGCGCCAGTTTCAAAATGAAGCAGTTTTTCACAGAAAAATTCTATTGAAGTGAGTTCTACCAAATAGACAAGTAGTTTACATTGTTTCAATCACCGTGAAATTGCACGTTCCGAACATGGTACATGCATCACGGATTAGAAAAAAGATTCTTTAATATGTTGTGAAAAAGTGGATACCAAACTTTCTTCCTACATAAAGGCATCTTTACACCTACAAATATTTTCTCACATTTTGCAGCTTTATCCAAATATCACATTTGAGTATCAAGCAATTTTCGCCGAAAAATTCTATTCTAGCTAGTTCTACCCAATAGAATTCTAATTTACATGGTTTCTTTACCGTGAAATTCTGTCTTCCGAACGCGCTACAAGAATCACAGTTTGAAAAATATTACTACACACTTGTTAACATATGGATTACCGGACTTTCATCCACCAATCAAGTCATATTGGCACTTAGAAGCATTTTCTCATATTTCGAAGATTTTTCCTAACACCAGATTTGAAAATGAGGCAGATTTTGCAGAAAAATTCTCTTGGAGCGAGTTCTACCCAATAGACATTTAATTTACATAGATGTGCTCATCATGACATTTTGTGATCTGAACACATTTCATGTATCTCGGTTTCGACAAATATTCACTACAGAGATGTTAGCATTTGGATTACCAATCTTACATCCACCATACAAGGCATATTTACACCTACAAGTATTTACTCTCATTTCACAGATTTATCCAAACGTCTAATTCGAAAATCAGGCAATTTTCACAGAAAAATTCTATTCAAGCTAGTTCTACCCAATAGAATTTTAATTTACATAGTTTCATTACCGTGAATTTCCGTGTTCCAAACACGCTAAATAAGTCACGGATTCGAAAAGAAATCCCTTCATAGTTGGTTACGTGGATTACCAGAGTTAAATTCCCCATTCAAGGCATATTCACACTTAGAAGCATTTTCTCAGATTTCTCAGGTTTTTCCTAACGCCAGTTTGGAAAATGAGGCTGATTTCACAGAAAATGTTCTTGGAGCCAGTTCTACCAAAAAGATATATAATTTACTAGTTCACTCACCGTGACATTCCGTGTTCTGAACATGTTACATGCATCAAGGTTTCGACAATCTTGCTTTAATGAGTGTGAGCATGTGGATTATCAAATTTTCATCCACCTTACAAGACATGTTTTCACCTAGAAACATTTACTCACATTTCGCAGAATTTTCCTAACGTCAGTTTCGAAAATCAGGCAGTTTTCGCAGAAAAATCCTCTTGTTGCATGTTCCATCCAATAGACATCTCATTTTCATAGATACCATCACCGTAACATTCCGTGTTCCTAAAAAACGGTTCATGCACCAAGGATTCAACAAATATTCACTGCTGAGTTGTTAGCATGTGAATTACCAATCTTTAATAAACCATTGAAGACATATTGTCACCTTAAAGCATTTACTCTGATTTCACAGCGTTTTCATAACACCAGTTTCGAAACTGAGGCAGATTTTTCAGTAAAACTCTCCTGGAGAGGGTTCTAACCAATAGATATGTAATTTACATAGCTTCCCTCACCGAGAAAGACCGTGTTCCGAACAGGCTACATACATCAAGGATTTGAGAAACATTTTTAATGAGTTATGTACATGTGTATTACAGAATCTTTCATCCACCATACAAGGCATATTGACACATAGAAACATTAACTGTGAGTTCGCAGCTTTTTCCTAATAGCAGTTTCGAAATTCAGGCAGTTTTCAAAGGAAAAAACTGTTGGAGCGTGTTCTACCCAATAGGTACGTAAATTACATAGATTCCCCCAGCTGTGAAATTACGTGTTTCGAACACACTACATGCAGAAAAGTTTCGACAAAAATAAACTATAGAGTTGTTTGCATGAGGATGACAGGACTTTCATCACAATACAAGGCATATTGATACTTAGAAGCATTTTACTCTGATTTCACAGAGCTTTCCAAACGCCAGTTTCGAAAATGAGGCAGATTTCACGGCAAAAACCTCTTGGAGCAGGTACTAACCTATAGACATGTAATTACATGGATTCGCTCTACCGTGAAATTCCGTGTTCTGAACACGCTACATGCATCTCGGACTTCGACAAATATTCACTACATAGTGGTTAGCATGTGGATTACAGCACTTTCATACACCATACAAGGCTTACTGACACTTTGAAGAAGTTTCTCAGATTTCACAGTTTAGTTTTAATGCCAGATAGGAAAATGAGGCAGATTTGGCAGAAAAATTCTCTGGAGCGAGTTATACACAAAAGATATGTACTTTACCTAGTTTTACTCACCGTGATATTCCGTGTTCTGAACACGTTTCATGCATCATGGATTCGACAAACATTCACTACAGAGTTGGTAACATAACGATTACGGAACATTCATCCACCATAAATGCCATATTGACACTTTGAAGCACTTTCCCATATTTCAAAAGATTTTCCTAATGCCAGTTTTGAAAATGAGGCAGATTCGCAAAAAATTCTCGTGGAGCAAGTACTTCCCAATAGAAATGTAATTTACATAGTTTCCCTCACAGTGACATTCCAATTTCCGAACACGCTACATACTTCACGGATTTGACAAACATTTTTATGAGTTATGTACATGTGTATTACAGAACTTTCATCCACCATACAAGGAATATTTAAACCTAGAAACATTAACTCTGAATTTGCAGCCTATTCCTAATGCCAGTTTTTCGAAAATCAGGCCGTTTTCTCCAGAAAAATTTTTGGAGCGAGTTCTACCCAATAGACATGAAATTTACATAGATTCCATCTCCGGAAATTTCCGTCATACGATCACGCTACATGCATAGGCTTTCTACAATTATTCACATCAGGTTTGTTTGCATGTGGCTTTATGAACTTCCATCACAATACAAGACATATTGACAGTTTGAAGCATTTTCTCTGATTTTGAAGAAATTTCCAAATGCCAGTTTCAAAAATGAGGCAGATTTCGCAGAGAAAAACTCTTGGAGTGAGTTCTACCCAAGACACATTTATTTTACATAGATTCGCTCACCGTGATATTCTATTTTCTGAACACTCTTCATGTATCTCGGATTCGACATATATTCTCTACAGAGTTGTTAGTATGCGGATAGCCGAACTTTCATCCACCATACAAGGCATATTTACACCTACAATTGATTAATCTGAGTTCGCAGCTTATTCCTAACGCCAGTTTCAAAAATCAGGCTGTTATCTCAGGAAAAAACTCTTGGAGCGATTTCTAACCTAGGGAAATGTAATTTACATAAATTTCCTCGCCGTGACATTCCATGTTCCGAACAGTTCTACATGCATAACGGATTCGACAAATATTCACTACAGATTTGTTAGCATGTGGATTACCGAACTTTCATCACAAAACATTGAATATTGATACTTAGAAGTATTTTCTCAGATTTTGCAGCGTTTTCCAAGCGCTCAGTTTCAAAAATGAAGCAGTTTTCGCAGAAAAATTCTATTGAAGTGAGTTCTACCTAATAGACAAGTAGTTTACATTGTTTCAATCACCGTGAAATTGCACGTTCCGAACATGGTACATGCATCACGGATTAGAAAAAAGATTCTTTAATATGTTGTGAAAATATGGATTACTGAACTTTCTTCCTACATAAAGGCATCTTTACACCTACAAATATTATCTCTCATTTCGCAGCTTTATCCAAACATCCCATTCGAGTATCAAGCAATTTTCGCAGAAATATTCTATTCTAGCTAGTTCTACCCAATAGAATTCTAATTTACATAGTTTCATTACCGTGAAATTCTGTTTTCCGTAACGCGCTACATGAATCACGGTTTGAAAAATATTACTACACTCTTGTTAACATATGGATTACCGGACTTTCATCCACCAATCAAGTCATATTGACACTTAGAAGCATTTTCTCATATTTCGAAGATTTTTCCTAACACCAGATTTGAAAATGAGGCAGATTTTGCAGAAAAATGCTCTTGGAGCGAGTTCTACCCAATAGACATGTAATTTACATAGATGTGCTCATCATGATACTTTGTGATCTGAACACATTTCATGTATCTCGGATTCGACAAATATTAACTACAGAGATGTTAGCATTTGGATTACCAATCTTACATCCACCATACAAGGCATATTTACACCTACAAGTATTTACTCTCTTTTCGCAGTTTTATGCAAACGTCAAATTCGATATTCATGCAATTTGCGCATAAAAATTCTATTCAAGCTAGTTCTACCCAATAGAATTTTAATTTACATAGTTTCATTACCGTGAATTTCCGTGTTCCAAACACGCTAAATAAGTCACGGATTCGAAAAGAAATCCCTTCATAGTTGGTTACGTGGATTACCAGAGTTAAATTCCCCATTTCAAGGCATATTCACACTTAGAAGCATTTTCTCAGATTTCTCAGGTTTTTCCTAACGCCAGTTTGGAAAATGAGGCTGATTTCACAGAAAATGTTCTTGGAGCCAGATTCTACCCAAAAGATATGTAATTTAACTAGTTCACTCACCGTGACATTCCGTGTTCTGAACATGTTACATGCATCAAGGATTCGACAATCATTCTTTAATGAGTGTGAGCATGTGGATTATCAAATTTTCATCCACCTTACAAGACATGTTTTCACCTAGAAACATTTACTCACATTTCGCAGAATTTTCCTAACGTCAGTTTCGAAAATCAGGCAGTTTTCGCAGAAAAATCCTCTTGTTGCATGTTCCATCCAATAGACATCTCATTTTCATAGATACCATCACCGTAACATTCCGTGTTCCTAAAAAACGGTTCATGCACCAAGGATTCAACAAATATTCACTGCTGAGTTGTTAGCATGTGAATTACCAATCTTTAATAAACCATTGAAGACATATTGTCACCTTAAAGCATTTACTCTGATTTCACAGCGTTTTCATAACACCAGTTTCGAAACTGAGGCAGATTTTTCAGTAAAACTCTCCTGGAGAGGGTTCTAACCAATAGATATGTAATTTACATAGCTTCCCTCACCGAGAAATACCGTGTTCCGAACAGGCTACATACATCAAGGATTTGAGAAACATTTTTAATGAGTTATGTACATGTGTATTACAGAATCTTTCATCCAACATACAAGGCATATTGACACATAGAAACATTAACTGTGAGTTCGCAGCTTTTTCCTAATAGCAGTTTCGAAATTCAGGCAGTTTTCAAAGGAAAAAACTGTTGGAGCGTGTTCTACCCAATAGGTACGTAAATTACATAGATTCCCCCACTGTGAAATTACGTGTTTCGAACACACTACATGCAGAAAAGTTTCGACAAAAATAAAGTATAGAGTTGTTTGCATGAGGATGACAGGACTTTCATCACAATACAAGGCATATTGATACTTAGAAGCATTTACTCTGATTTCACAGAGCTTTCCAAACGCCAGTTTCGAAAATGAGGCAGATTTCACGGCAAAAACCTCTTGGAGCAGGTACTAACCTATAGATATGTAATTTACATGGATTCGCTCACCGTGAAATTCCGTGTTCTGAACACGCTACATGCATCTCGGATTCGACAAATATTCACTACATAGTTGTTAGCATGTGGATTACAGCACTTTCATACACCATACAAGGCTTACTGACACTTTGAAGAAGTTTCTCAGATTTCACAGTTTAGTTTTAACGCCAGTTTGGAAAATGAGGCAGATTTGGCAGAAAAATTCTCTGGAGCGAGTTATACACAAAAGATATGTACTTTACCTAGTTTTACTCACCGTGATATTCCGTGTTCTGAACACGTTTCATGCATCATGGATTCGACAAACATTCACTACAGAGTTGGTAACATAACGATTACGGAACATTCATCCACCATAAATGCCATATTGACACTTTGAAGCACTTTCCCATATTTCAAAAGATTTTCCTAATGCCAGTTTTGAAAATGAGGCAGATTCGCAAAAAATTCTCTTGGAGCAAGTACTTCCCAATAGAAATGTAATTTACATAGCTTCCCTCACAGTGACATTCCAATTTCCGAACACTCTACATACTTCACGGATTTGACAAACATTTTTAATGAGTTATGTACATGTGTATTACAGAACTTTCATCCACCATACAAGGCATATTTAAACCTAGAAACATTAACTCTGAATTTGCAGCCTATTTCCTAATGCCAGTTTTCGAAAATCAGGCCGTTTTCTCCAGAAAAAATTTTTGGAGCGATTTCTACCCAATAGACATGAAATTTACATAGATTCCATCTCCGGAAATTTCCGTCATACGATCACGCTACATGCATAGGCTTTCTACAATTATTCACATCAGGTTTGTTTGCATGTGGCTTTATGAACTTCCATCACAATACAATGACATATTGACAGTTTGAAGCATTTTCTCTGATTTTGCAGAAATTTCCAAATGCCAGTTTCGTAAATGAGGCAGATTTCGCAGAGAAAACCTCTTGGAGTGAGTTATACCCAAGACACATTTATTTTACATAGATTCGCTCACCGTGATATTCTATTTTCTGAACACTCTTCATGTATCTCGGATTCGACATATATTCTCTACAGAGTTGTTAGTATGCGGATAGCCGAACTTTCATCCACCATACAAGGCATATTTACACCTACAATTGATTAATCTGAGTTCGCAGCTTATTCCTAACGCCAGTTTCAAAAATCAGGCTGTTATCTCAGGAAAAAACTCTTGGAGAGATTTCTAACCTAGGGAAATGTAATTTACATAAATTTCCTCGCCGTGAAATTCCATGTTCCGAACATGCTACATGCATAACGGATTCGACAAATATTCACTACAGATTTGTTAGCATGTGGATTACCGAACTTTCATCACAAAACATTGAATATTGATACTTAGAAGTATTTTCTCAGATTTTGCAGCGTTTTCCAAGGGCTAGTTTCAAAAATGAAGCAGTTTTCGCAGAAAAATTCTCTTGGAGTTTGTTCTACCTAATAGGCAAGTAGTTTACATTGTTTCAATCACCGTGAAATTCCACGTTCCGAACATGGTACATGCATCACGGATTAGAAAAAAGATTCTTTAATATGTTGTGAAAATATGGATTACTGAACTTTCTTCCTACATAAAGGCATCTTTACACCTACAAATATTATCTCTCATTTCGCAGCTTTATCCAAACATCCCATTCGAGAATCAAGCAATTTTCGCAGAAATATTCTATTCTAGCTAGTTCTACCCAATAGAATTCTAATTTACATAGTTTCATTACCGTGAAATTCTGTTTTCCGTACGCGCTACATGAATCACGGTTTGAAAAATATTACTACACTCTTGTTAACATATGGATTACCGGACTTTCATCCACCAATCAAGTCATATTGACACTTAGAAGCATTTTCTCATATTTCGAAGATTTTTCCTAACGCCAGATTTGAAAATGAGGCAGATTTTGCAGAAAAATGCTCTTGGAGCGAGTTCTACCCAATAGACATGTAATTTACATAGATGTGCTCATCATGATACTTTGTGATTCTGAACACATTTCATGTATCTCGGATTCGACAAATATTAACTACAGAGATGTTAGCATTTGGATTACCAATCCTACATCCACCATACAAGGCATATTTACACCTACAAGTATTTACTCTCATTTCGCAGTTTTATCCAAACGTCAAATTCGAAAATCATGCAATTTGCTCAGAAAAATTCTATTCAAGCTAGTTCTACCCAATAGAATTTTAATTTACATAGTTACATTGCCGTGAATTTCACTGTTCCAAACACGCTAAATAAGTCACGGATTCGAAAAGAAATCCCTTCTTAGTTGGTTACGTGGATTACCAGGGTTAAATTCCCCATTTAAGGCATATTCACACTTAGAAGCATTTTCTCAGATTTCTCAGGTTTTTCCTAACGCCAGTTTGGAAAATGAGGCTGATTTCACAGAAAATGTTCTTGGAGCCAGATTCTACCCAAAAGATATGTAATTTACTAGTTCACTCACCGTGACATTCCGTGTTCTGAACATGTTACATGCATCAAGGATTCGACAGTCATTCTTTAATGAGTGTGAGCATGTGGATTATCAAATTTTGATCCACCTTACAAGACATGTTTTCACCTAGAAACATTTACTCACATTTCGCAGAATTTTCCTAACGTCAGTTTCGAAAATCAGGCAGTTTTCGCAGAAAAATCCTCTTGTTGCATGTTCCATCCAATAGACATCTCATTTTCATAGATACCATCACCGTAACATTCCGTGTTCCTAAAAAACGGTTCATGCACCAAGGATTCAACAAATATTCACTGCTGAGTTGTTAGCATGTGAATTACCAATCTTTAATAAACCATTGAAGACATATTGTCACCTTAAAGCATTTACTCTGATTTCACAGCGTTTTCATAACACCAGTTTCGAAACTGAGGCAGATTTTTCAGTAAAACTCTCCTGGAGAGGGTTCTAACCAATAGATATGTAATTTACATAGCTTCCCTCACCGAGAAATACCGTGTTCCGAACAGGCTACATACATCAAGGATTTGAGAAACATTTTTAATGAGTTATGTACATGTGTATTACAGAATCTTTCATCCACCATACAAGGCATATTGACACATAGAAACATTAACTGTGAGTTCGCAGCTTTTTCCTAATAGCAGTTTCGAAATTCAGGCAGTTTTCAAAGGAAAAAACTGTTGGAGCGTGTTCTACCCAATAGGTACGTAAATTACATAGATTCCCCCAGCTGTGAAATTACAGTGTTTCGAACACACTACATGCAGAAAAGTTTCGACAAAAATAAACTATAGAGTTGTTTGCATGAGGATGACAGGACTTTCATCACAATAGAAGGCATATTGATACTTAGAAGCATTTTACTCTGATTTCACAGAGCTTTCCAAACGCCAGTTTCGAAAATGAGGCAGATTTCACGGCAAAAACCTCTTGGAGCAGGTTACTAACCTATAGACATGTAATTTACATGGATTCGCTCACCGTGAAATTCCGTGTTCTGAACACGCTACATGCATCTCGGATTCGACAAATATTCACTACATAGTTGTTAGCATGTGGATTACAGCACTTTCATACACCATACAAGGCTTACTGACACTTTGAAGAAGTTTCTCAGATTTCACAGTTTAGTTTTAATGCCAGATAGGAAAATGAGGCAGATTTGGCAGAAAAATTCTCTGGAGCGAGTTATACACAAAAGATATGTACTTTACCTAGTTTTACTCACCGTGATATTCCGTGTTCTGAACACGTTTCATGCATCATGGATTCGACAAACATTCACTACAGAGTTGGTAGCATAACGATTACGGAACATTCATCCACCATAAATGCCATATTGACACTTTGAAGCACTTTCCCATATTTCAAAAGATTTTCCTAATGCCAGGTTTGAAAATGAGGCAGATTCACAAAAAATTCTCGTGGAGCAAGTACTTCCCAATAGAAATGTAATTTACATAGCTTTCCCTCACAGTGACATTCCAATTTCCGAACACGCTACATACTTCACGGATTTGACAAACATTTTTATGAGTTATGTACATGTGTATTACAGAAGTTTCATCCACCATACAAGGAATATTTAAACCTAGAAACATTAACTCTGAATTTGCAGCCTTTTCCTAAAGCCAATTTTTCGAAAATCAGGCCGTTTCCTCCAGAAAAAATTTTTGGATTGATTTCTACCCAATAGACATGAAATTTACATAGATTCCATCTCCGGAAATTTCCGTCATATGATCACGCTACATGCATAGGCTTTCTACAATTATTCACATCAGGTTTGTTTGCATGTGGCTTTATGAACTTCCATCACAATACAATGACATATTGACAGTTTGAAGCATTTTCTCTGATTTTGAAGGAATTTCCAAATGCCAGTTTCGAAAATGAGGCAGATTTCGCAGAGAAAAACTCTTGGAGTGAGTTATACCCAAGAGACATTTATTTTACATAGATTACGCTCACCGTGATATTCTATGTTCTGAACACTCTTCATGTATCTCGGATTCGACATATATTCTCTACAGAGTTGTTAGTATGCGGATTGCCGAACTTTCATCCACCATACAAGGCATATTTACACCTACAATTGATTAATCTGAGTTCGCAGCTTATTCCTAACGCCAGTTTCAAAAATCAGGCTGTTATCTCAGGAAAAAACTCTTGGAGCGATTTCTAACCTAGGGAAATGTAATTTACATAAATTTCCTCGCCGTGAAATTCCATGTTCCGAACATGCTACATGCATAACGGATTCGACAAATATTCACTACAGATTTGTTAGCATGTGGATTACCGAACTTTCATCACAATACATTGAATATTGATACTTAGAAGTATTTTCTCAGATTTTGCAGCATTTTCCTAGAGCTAGTTTCAAAAATGAAGCAGTTTTCGCAGAAAAATTCTCTTGGAGTGTGTTCTACCCAATAGAAAAGTAGTTTACATTGTTTCAACCACCGTGAAATTCCACGTTCCGAACATGGTACATGCATCACGGATAAAAAAAAAGATTCTTTAATATGTTGTGAAAATATGGATTACTGAACTTTCTTCCAACATAAAGGCATCTTTACACCTACAAATATTATCTCTCATTTCGCAGCTTTATCCAAACATCCCATTCGAGAATCAAGCAATTTTCGCAGAAATATTCTATTCTAGCTAGTTCTACCCAATAGAATTCTAATTTACATAGTTTCATTACCGTGAAATTCTGTTTTCCGTACGCGCTACATGAATCACGGTTTGAAAAATATTTACTACACTCTTGTTAACATGTGGATTACCGGACTTTCATCCACCAATCAAGTCATATTGACACTTAGAAGCATTTTCTCATATTTCGAAGATTTTTCCTAACGCCAGATTTGAAAATGAGGCAGATTTTGCAGAAAAATGCTCTTGGAGCGAGTTCTACCCAATAGACATGTAATTTACATAGATGTGCTCATCATGATACTTTGTGTTCTGAACACATTTCATGTATCTCGGATTCGACAAATATTAACTACAGAGATGTTAGCATTTGGATTACCAATCTTACATCCACCATACAAGGCATATTTACACCTACAAGTATTTACTCTCTTTTCACAGTTTTATCCAAACGTCAAATTCGATATTCATGCAATTTGCGCATAAAAATTCTATTCAAGCTAGTTCTACCCAATAGAATTTTAATTTACATAGTTTCATTACCGTGAATTTCCGTGTTCCAAACACGCTAAATAAGTCACGGATTCGAAAAGAAATCCCTTCATAGTTGGTTACGTGGATTACCAGAGTTAAATTCCCCATTTCAAGGCATATTCACACTTAGAAGCATTTTCTCAGATTTCTCAGGTTTTTCCTAACGCCAGTTTGGAAAATGAGGCTGATTTCACAGAAAATGTTCTTGGAGCCAGTTCTACCAAAAAGATATATAATTTAAGTATTTCTCTCACCGTGACATTCCGTGTTCTGAACATGTTACATGCATCAAGGATTCGACAATCATCCTTTAATGAGTGTGAGCATGTGGATTATCAAATTTTCATCCACCTTACAAGACATGTTTTCACCTAGAAACATTTACTCACATTTCGCAGAATTTTCCTAACGTCAGTTTCGAAAATCAGGCAGTTTTCGCAGAAAAATCCTCTTGTTGCATGTTCCATCCAATAGACATCTCATTTTCATAGATACCATCACCGTAACATTCCGTGTTCCTAAAAAACGGTTCATGCACCAAGGATTCAACAAATATTCACTGCTGAGTTGTTAGCATGTGAATTACCAATCTTTAATAAACCATTGAAGACATATTGTCACCTTAAAGCATTTACTCTGATTTCACAGTGTTTCATAACACCAGTTTCGAAACTGAGGGAGATTTTTCAGTAAAACTCTTCCTGGAGAGGGTTCTAACCACTAGATATGTTAATTAAATACTTCCCTCACCGAGAAAGGACCGGTTCCTGAACATGATCATTACCTAAATCCAACGATTTGAAAGACAGTTTTAATGAGCAGGTTATAGTGTACATGGTATTACGAACTTTCTCACAACATCAAAAGAGCAACTAAGATTGACACGATTAGAACATTCATCCATTAACATGCTATATTGACACTTTGAAGTTCGCATAGCATTTTTGTAATGCACTAAATGAGCAGTTTCGGGAAATTTACAGAAGTAATTTACAAAGTTCCCTCAAAAGGAAAACCAATATACTGTTGTGAGCAGGTGTTACCGTTTACCACCAATAAAGGAGTATTTTTAAAACCTAGAAATATTACTCTGAATAGATTTCCCCAGCTGGAAATTTACGTTTCGAAAACTTATCATGCAGAAAGCTGTTTCGACAAAAATAAACTATACAGTTGTTTGCATGAGGATGACAGGACTTTCATCACAATAGAAGGCATATTGATACTTAGAAGCATTTTCTCTGATTTCACAGAGCTTTCCAATCGCCAGTTTTGAAAATGAGGCAGATTTCACGGCAAAAACCTCTTGGAGCAGGTTCTAACCTATAGACATGTAATTTACATGGATTCGCTCACCGTGAAATTCCGTGTTCTGAACACGCTACATGCATCTCGGATTCGACATATTCACTACATAGTTGTTAGCATGTGGATTACAGCACTTTCATACACCATACAAGGCTTACTGACACTTTGAAGAATTTCTCAGATTTCACAGTTTAGTTTTAACGCCAGATTTGAAAAAGAGGCAGATTTGCAGAAAAATGCTCTTGGAGCGAGTTCTACCCAATAGACATGTAATTTACATAGATGTGCTCATCATGATACTTTGTGTTCTGAACACATTTCATGTATCTCGGATTCGACAAATATTCACTACAGAGATGTTAGCATTTGGATTACCAATCTTACATCCACCATACAAGGCATATTACACCTACAAGTATTTACTCTCATTTCAAAGTTTTGTCCAAACGTCAAATTCGAAATCATGCAATTTGTTCAGAAAAATTCTATTCAAGCTAGTTCTACCCCAATAGAATTTTAATTTACGTAGTTCATTACCGTAAATTTCCATGTTCCAAACACGCTAAATAAGTCACGGATTCGAAAAGTATTCCCTTCATAGTTGGTTACGTGGATTACCAGACTTAAATTCCCCGTTCAAGGCATATTCACACTTAGAAGCATTTTCTCAGATTTCTCAGGTTTTTCCTAAAGCCAGTTTGGAAAATGAGGCTGATTTCACAGAAAATGTTCTTGGAGCCAGTTCTACCCAAAAGATATGTAATTTAACTAGTTCACTCACCGTGACATTCCGTGTTCTGAACATGTTACATGCATCAAGGATTCGACAATCATCCTTTAATGAGTGTGAGCATGTGGATTATCAAATTTTCATCCACCTTACAAGACATGTTTTCACCTAGAAACATTTACTCACATTTCGCAGAATTTTCCTAACGTCAGTTTCGAAAATCAGGCAGTTTTCGCAGAAAAATCCTCTTGTTGCATGTTCCATCCAATAGACATCTCATTTTCATAGATACCATCACCGTAACATTCCGTGTTCCTAAAAAACGGTTCATGCACCAAGGATTCAACAAATATTCACTGCTGAGTTGTTAGCATGTGAATTACCAATCTTTAATAAACCATTGAAGACATATTGTCACCTTAAAGCATTTACTCTGATTTCACAGCGTTTTCATAACACCAGTTTCGAAACTGAGGCAGATTTTTCAGTAAAACTCTCCTGGAGAGGGTTCTAACCAATAGATATGTAATTTACATAGCTTCCCTCACCGAGAAATTCCGTGTTCCGAACAGGCTACATACATCAAGGATTTGAGAAACATTTTTAATGAGTTATGTACATGTGTATTACAGATCTTTCATCCACCATACAAGGCATATTGACACATAGAAACATTAACTCTGAGTTCGCAGCTTTTCCTACTAGCAGTTTCGAAATCAGGCAGTTTTCAAAGGAAAAAACTGTTGGAGCGTGTTCTACCCAATAGGTACGTAAATTACATAGATTCCCCCACTGTGAAATTACATGTTTCGAACACATTACATGCAGAAAAGATTCGACAAAAATAAACTATAGAGTTGTTTGCATGAGGATGACAGGACTTTCATCACAATACAAGGCATATTGATGCTTAGAAGCATTTTCTCTGATTTCACAGAGCTTTCCAAACGCCAGTTTCGAAAATGAGGCAGATTTCACGGCAAAAACCTCTTGGAGCAGGTTCTAACCTATAGACATGTAATTAACATGGATTCGCTCTCCGTGAAATTCCGTGTTCTGAACACGATACATGCATCTCGGACTCGACAAATATTCACTACATAGTGGTTAGCATGTGGATTACAGCACTTTCATCCACCACACAAAGCTTACTGACACTTTGAAGAATTTTCTCAGATTTCACAGGTTAGTTTTAATGCCAGATAGGAAAATGAGGCAGATTTGGCAGAAAAATGCTCTGGAGCGAGTTATACACAAAAGATATGTAATTTACCTAGTTTTACTCACCGTGACATTCCGTGTTCTGAACACGTTTACATGCATCACGGATTCGACAAACATTCACTACAGAGTTGGTAGCATAACGATTACCGAACATTCATCCACCATAAATGCCATATTGACATTTTGAAGCACTTTCCCATATTTCAAAATGTTTTCCTAATGCCAGGTTTGAAAATGAGGCAGATTAACAAAAAATTCTCTTGGAGCAAGTACTTCCCATAGAAATGTAATTTACATAGCTTTCCCTCACAGTGACATTCCAATTTCCGAACACTCTACATACTTCACGGATTTGACAAACATTTTTAATGAGTTATGTACATGTGTATTACAGAACTTTCATCCACCATACAAGGCATATTTAAACCTAGAAACATTAACTCTGAATTTGCAGCCTTTTCCTAATGCCAGTTTTCGAAAATCAGGCCGTTTTCTCCAGAAAAAATTTTTGGAGCGATTTCTTCCCAATAGACATGAAATTTACATAGATTCCATCTCCGGAAATTTCCGTCATACGATCACGCTACATGCATAGGCTTTCTACAATTATTCACATCAGGTTTGTTTGCATGTGGCTTTATGAACTTCCATCACAATACAATGCATATTGACAGTTTGAAGCATTTTCTCTGATTTTGAAGAAATTTCCAAATGCCAGTTTCAAAAATGAGGCAGATTTCGCAGAGAAAAACTCTTGGAGTGAGTTCTACCCAAGAGAAATTTATTTTACAGAGATACGCTCACCGTGATATTCTATTTTCTGAACACTCTTCATGTATCTCGGATTCGACAAATATTCTCTACAGAGTTGTTAGTATGCGGATATGCCGAACTTTCATCCACCATACAAGGCATATTTACACCTACAATTGATTAATCTGAGTTCGCAGCTTATTCCTAACGCCAGTTTCAAAAATCAGGCTGTTATCTCAGGAAAAAACTCTTGGAGCGATTTCTAACCTAGGGAAATGTAATTTACATAAATTTCCTCGCCGTGACATTCCGTGTTCCAAACGTTCTACATGCATAACGGATTCGAAAAATATTCACTACAGATTTGTTAGCATGTGGATTACCGAACTTTCATCACAAAACATTGAATATTGATACTTAGAAGTATTTTCTCAGATTTTGCAGCGTTTTCCAAGCGCCAGTTTCAAAAATGAAGCAGTTTTCACAGAAAAATTCTATTGAAGTGAGTTCTACCAAATAGACAAGTAGTTTACATTGTTTCAATCACCGTGAAATTGCACGTTCCGAACATGGTACATGCATCACGGATTAGAAAAAAGATTCTTTAATATGTTGTGAAAAGTGGATTACCAAACTTTCTTCCTACATAAAGGCATCTTTACACCTACAAATATTTTCTCACATTTTGCAGCTTTATCCAAATATCACATTTGAGTATCAAGCAATTTTCGCCGTAAATTTCTATTCTAGCTAGTTCTACCCAATAGAATTCTAATTTACATAGTTTCTTACCGTGAAATTCTGTCTTCCGAACGCGCTACAATGAATCACAGTTTGAAAAATATTACTACACACTTGTTAACATATGGATTACCGGACTTTCATCCACCAATCAAGTCATATTGGCACTTAGAAGCATTTTCTCATATTTCGAAGATTTTTCCTAACACCAGATTTGAAAATGAGGCAGATTTTGCAGAAAAATTCTCTTGGAGCGAGTTCTACCCAATAGACATTTAATTTACATAGATGTGCTCATCATGACACTTTTGTGATCTGAACACATTTCATGTATCTCGATTTCGACAAATATTCACTACAGAGATGTTAGCATTTGGATTACCAATCCTACATCCACCATACAAGGCATATTATACACCTACAAGTATTTACTCTCATTCACAGTTTTATCCAAACGTAAATTCGAAATCATGAATTTGCACAGAAAAATTCTATTCAAAGCTAGTTCTACCCAATAGAATTTTAATTTACATAGTTCATTGCCGTAATTCCGTGTTCCAAACACGCTAAATAAGTCACGGGTTCGAAAAGTATTCCTTCATACGTGGTTACAGTGGATTAACCGGACTTAAATTCCCCATTCAAGGCATATTCACACTTAGAAGCATTTTCCTCAGATTTCTCAGGTTTTTCCTAACGCCAGTTTGGAACATGAGGCTGATTTCACAGAATGTTCTTGAGCCATGTCTACCCAAAGATATGTAATTTAACTAGTTCACTCACTGTGACTTTCCGTGTTCTGAACATGTTAAATGCATCAAGGATTCGACATTCATTCTTTAATGAGTGTGAGCATGTGGATTATCAAATTTTCATCCACCTTACAAGACATGTTTTCACCTAGAAACATTTA
>NW_022587848.1:0-44609 GCF_009834535.1 Camelus ferus | reverse complement strand
GGCATATTTACACCTACAAGTATTTACTCTCATTTCGCAATTTTATCCAAACGTCAAATTCCAAAATCATGCAATTTGCAGTGAAAATTTCTTCAAGCTAATTCTACCCATAGAATTTTAATTTACAATAGTTTCACTACCGTGAATTCCGTGTTCCAAACACGCTAAATAAGTCACTGATTTCGAAAAGTATTCCTTCATAGTTGGTTACTGGATTACTGGACTTAAATTCCCCATTCAAGGCATATTCACATTTAGAAGCATTTTCTCTGATTTCTCAGGTTTTTCCTAACGCCAGTTTGGAAATTAGGCTGATTTCACAGGAAAATGTTTTGGAGCCAAGTTCTACCCAAAAGATGTGTAATTAAGTAGTTCACTCACCGTGACATTCCGTGTTCCTGAACATGTTTACATGCAGTCAAGGTTTTCGACAATCATTCTTTTAATGAGTCGTGAGCATCTGGATTATCAAATTTCATCCACCTGTACAAGACATGTTTTCACCTACCTAGAAACATTTACTCAGCTTGTCGCAGAATTTTCCTAACGTCAGTTTGAAAATTATGCAGATTCACAGAAAACTCCTCTTGTTGCATGTTCCAATCCAATGACATTCTCATTTTCACAGATACCATCACCGTAAGTTCCTCCGTGTTCCTAAAAAATTTCATGAACCAAGGATTCAACATATATTCACTGCTGAGTTGATAGCATGTGAATTACCGATCTTTAATAAACCATGAAGGCATATGTCACCTAAAATATTTACTCAGATTTCACAGCGTTTTCATAACACCAGTTTCGAACTGAGGCAGATTTTTCAGTAAAACTCTCCTGGAGAGGGTTCTAACCAATAGATATGTAATATACATAGCTTCCCTCACCGAGAAAGACCGTGTTCGGAACAGGCTACATACATCAAGGATTGAGAAACATTTTTAATGAGTTATGTACATGTGTATTACAGATCTTTCATCCACCATACAAGGCATATTGACACATAGAAACATTAACTCTGAGTTCGCAGCTTTTCCCTAATAGCAGTTTCGAAAATCTGGCTGTTTTCAAAGGAAATAAATGTTGGAGCGTGTTCTACCCAATAGATACGTAAATTACATAGATTCCCCCGCTGTGAAATTACATGTACCGAACACACCACATGCAGAAAGATTCGACAAAAATAAACTATAGAGTTGTTTGCATGAGGATGACAGGACTTTCATCACAATAAAAGGCATATTGATGTTTAGAAGCATTTTCTCTGATTTCACAGAGCTTTCCAAATGCCAGTATCGAAACTGAGGCAGATTTCATCGGCAAAAACTCTTGGAGCAGGTTCTAACCTATAGACATGTAATAAACATGGATTCGATCACCGTGAAATTCCGTGTTCTGAACACACTACATGTATCTCGGATTCGACAAATATTCACTACATAGTTGTTAGCATGTGGATTACAGCACTTTCATCCACCATACAAGGCTTACTGAGCACTTTGAAGAATTTTCTCAGATTTCACAGGTTAGTTTTAACGCCAGTTTAGAAAATGAGGCAGATTTGGCGGAAAATATTCTTGGAGCGAGTTATACACAAAAGATATGTAATTTACCTAGTTTTACTCACCGTGACATTCCGTGTTCTGAACACGTTACATGCATCACGGATTTGACAAACATACTTTAATGAGTTGTGAACATTTGTATTATCGAACTTTCATCTTCCTTACAATGTATATTTATACATAGAAAGTTTATTCTGATTTAGTAGATTTCTCCTAATCTCAGTTTCTAAAATCATGCAGCTTTCACAGAGAAAACCTCTTGGAGCGAGTTCTCTCCAATAGACATGCAATTTACATAGAACCCATCAGCGTGAAATTCCGTGTTCCAAAATACCTACACGCATGACGGATTCGACAAATATTCACTACAGAATTGGTAGCATAAGAATTACCTAACATTCATCCACCATAAATGCCATATTGACACTTTGAAGCACTTTCCCATATTTCAAAATATTTTCCTAATGCCAGTTTTGAAAATGAGGGAGATTCACAAAAAATTCTCGTGGAGCAAGTACTTCCCAATAGAAATGTAATTTACATAGTTTCCCTCACAGTGACATTCCAATTCCCGAAAACGCTACATACTTCTCGGATTTGACAAACATTTTTAATGAGTTATGTTCATGTGTATTACAGAAATTTCATCCACCATACAAGGCATATTTAAACGTAGAAACATTAACTCTGAAATTGCAGCCTTTTCCAAATGCCAGTTTCGAAAATCATGCTCTTTTCTCCAGAAAAAATTTTTGGAGCGAGTTCTACCCAATAGACATGAAATTTACATAGATTCCTTCTCCGGAAATTTCCGTCATACGATCACGCTACATGCATAGGCTTTCTACAATTAGTCACATCATGTTTATTTGCATGTGGCTTTATGAACTTCCATCACAATACAAGGCATATTGTCAGTTTGAAGCATTTTCTCTGATTATGAAGAATTTCCAAATGCCAGTTTCGAAAATGAGGCAGATTTCGCAGAAAAATCTCTCGGATGAGTTCTAACCAAGAGAAATGTATTTTACCTAGATTCACTCACCGTGATATTCTGTGTTCCGAACACTCTTCATGTATGTAGGATTCGACAAATATTCTCTACAGAGTTGTTAGTATGCGGATTGCCGAACTTTCATCCACCATACAAGGCATATTTACACCTACAATAGATTAATTTGAGTTCGCAGCTTATTCCTAACGCGTTTCAAAAATCAGGCTGTTATCTCAGGAAAAACTCTTGGAGCGATTCCTAACCTAGGGAAATTTAATTTACATAAATTTCCTCACTATGTCATCCATGTTCTGATCAGTCTACATGCATAACAGATTCGACAAATATTCACTACAGATTTTTTAGTATTTGGATTACCGAACTTTCATCACAAAACATTGAATATTGATACTTAGAAGTATTTTCTCATATTTTGCAGCATTTTCAAAGCGCCAGTATCAAAAATGAAGCAGTTTTCACAGAAAAGTTCACTTGAAGTGAGTTCTACCAAATCGACAAATAGTTTACATTGTTTCAATCACCGTGAAATTCCAAGTTCCGAACATGTTACATGCATCACGGATTAGAAAAAAGTTTTTTTAACATGTTGTGAAAATGTGAATTACCGAACTTTCATCTCAAAACATTGAATATTGATACTTAGATGTATTTTCTCAGGTTTTGCAGCGTTTTCCAAGCGCCAGTTTCAAAAATGAAGCAGTTTTCACAGAAAAATTCTCTTGAAGTGAGTTCTACCGAATAGACAAGTAGTTTACATTCTTTCAATCACCTTGAAATTCCACATTCCGAACATGGTACATGCATCACGGAATAAAAAAAGATTCTTTAATATGTTGTGAAAATGTGGATTACTGAACTTTCTTCCAACATAAAGGCATCTTTACACCTACAAATATTTTCTCTCATTTCGCAGCTTTATCCAAACATCCCATTCGAGTATCAAGCAATTTTACCTGAAATATACTATTCTAGCTAGTTCTACCCAATAGAATTCTAATTTACATAGTTCCATTACCGTGAAATTCTGTTTTTCGAACGCGCTACATGAATCACGGTTTGAAAAATATTTACTACACTCTTGTTAACGTGTGGATTGCCAGACTTTCATCCACCAATCAAGTCATATTGACACTTAGAAGCATTTTCTCATATTTCGAAGATTTTTCCTAACGCCAGATTTGAAAATGAGGCAGATTTTGCAGAAAAATGCTCTTGGAGCGAGTTCTACCCAATAGAGAGGTAATTTACATAGATGTGCTCATCATGACATTTTGTGTTCCGAACACATTTCATGTATCTCGGATTCGACAAATATTCACTACAGAGATGTTAGCATTTGGATTACCAATCTTACATCCACCATACCAGGCATATTTACACCTACAAGTATTTACTCTCATTTCGCAATTTTATCCAAACATCAAATTCCAAAATCATGCAATTTGCGCAAAAAATTCTATTCAAGCTAGTTCTACCCAATAGAATTTTAATTTACATAGTTTCATTACCGTGAATTTCCGTGTTCCAAACACGCTAAATAAGTCACGGATTCGAAAATTATCCCCTTCATAGTTGGTTACGTGGATTAACGAACTTAAATTCCCCATTCTAGGCATATTCACACTTAGAAGCATTTACTCTGATTTCTCAGGATTTTCCTAACGCTAATTTGGAAAATGAGGCTGATTTCACAGAAAATGTTCTTGGAGCCAGTTCAACCCAAAAGATATGTAATTTAAGTAGTTCACTCACCGTGACATTCCGTGTCCTGAAAATGTTACATGCATCAAGCTTTCGACAATCATTTTTTAATGAGTGTGAGCACTTAGATTATCAAATTTTCATCCACCTTACAAGACATGTTTTCACCTAGAAACATTTACTCACATTTCGCAGAATTTTCCTAACGCCAGTTTCGAAAATCAAGCAGTTTTCCCAGAAAAATCCTCTTGTTGCTTGTTCCATCCAATAGACATCTCATTTTCACAGATACCATCACTGTAACATTCCGTGTTCCTAAAAAAATTTTCATGCACCAAGGATTCAACAAATATTCACTGCTGAGTTGATAGCATGTGAATTACCGATCTTTAATAAACCATTGAAGACATATTGTCACCTTAAAATATTTAATCAGATTTCACAGCGTTTTCATAACACCAGTTTCGTAACTGAGGCAGATTTTTCAGTAAAACTCTACTGGAGAGGGTTCTAACCAATAGATATGTAATATACATAGCTTCCCTCACCGAGAAAGACCGTGTTCCGAACAGGCTACATACATCAAGGATTTGAGAAACATTTTTAATGAGTTATGTACATGTGTATTACAGATCTTTCATCCACAATACAAGGCATATTGACACATAGAAACATTAACTCTGAGTTCGCAGCATTTCCCTAATAGCAGTTTTGATAATCAGGCAGTTTTCAAAGGAAATAAATGTTGGAGCGTGTTCTACCCAATAGATACGTAAATTACATAGATTCCCCCGCTGTGATATTACGTATACCGAACACACCACATGCAGAAAATATTCGACAAAAATACACTATAGCGTTGTTTGCATGAGGATGACAGGACTTTCATAACAATACAAGGCATATTGATGTTTAGAAGCATTTTCTCTGATTTCACAGAGCTTTCCAAATGCCAGTATCAAAACAGAGGCAGATTTCACGGCAAAAACCTCTTGGAGCAGGTTCTAACCTATAGACATGTAATAAACATGGATTCGATCACTGTGAAATTCCGTGTTCTGAACACATTACATGTATCTCGGATTCGACAAATATTCACTACATAGTTGTTAGCATGTGGATTACAGCACTTTCATCCACCATACAAGGCATATTTAAACCTAGAAACATTAACTCTGAATTTGCAGCCTTTTCCTAATGCCAGTTTCGAAAATCATGCTCTTTTCTCCAGAAAAAATTTTTTGAGCAGTTCTACCCAATAGACTTGAAATTTACATAGATTCCATCTCCGGATATTTCCGTCATACGATCACGCTACATGCTTAGGCTTTCTACAATTAGTCACATCATGTTTATTTGCATGTGGCTTTATGAACTTCCATCACAATACAAGGCATATTGTCAGTTTGAAGCATTTTCTATGATTTTGAAGGAATTTCCAAATGCCAGATTCGAAAATGATGCAGATTTTGCAGAAAAATTTCTTGGATTGAGTTGTAACCAAGAGAAATGTATTTTACGTAGAATCGTTCACCGTGATATTCTGTGTTCCGAACACGATTCTTGTATCTCGGATTCGACAAATATTCTCTGCAGAGTTGTTTGTATGTGGATTGCCGAACTTTCATCCACCATAAAAGGCATATTTACACCTACAATTGTTTAATCTGAGTTCGCAGCTTATTCCTAACCCCAGTTTCAAAAATCAGGCTGTTATCTCAGGAAAAAACTCTTGGAGCGATTTCTAACCTAGGGAAAGTTAATTTACATAAATTTCCTCACTGTGACATTCCGTGTTCTGAACATTCTACATGAATAACGGATTCGACAAATATTCACTACAGATTTGTTAGCATGTCAATTACCGAACTTTCATCACAAAACATTGAATATTGATACTTAGAAATATTTTCTCAGATTTTGCAGCGTTTTCCAAGCGCCAGTTTCAAAAATGAAGCAGTTTTCACAGAAAAATTCTCTTGAAGTGAGTTCTACCATATCGACAAGTAGTGTACATTTTTTCAATCACCGTGAAATTCCACGTTCCGAACATGGTACATGCATCACGGATTAGAAAAAAGATTCTTTAACATGTTGTGAAAATGTGGATTACCGAACTTTCTTCCAACATAAAGGCATCTTTACACCTACAAATATTTTCTCTCATTTCGCAGCTTGTCCAAACATCACATTCGAGAATCAAGCAATTTTCTCAGAAAAATTTTATTCTAGCTAATTCTACCCAATAGAATTCTAATTAACATAGTTTCATTACCGTGAAATTCTGTTTTCCGAACGCGCTAAATAAGTCACGGATTCGAAAAGAATTCCCTTCATAGTTGGTTACGTGGATTACCGGACTTAAATTCCCCTTTCAAGGCATCTTCACTCTTAGAAGCATTTTCTCTGATTTCTCAGGATTTTCCTAATGCCAGTTTGGAAAATGAGGCTGATTTCACAGAAAATGTTCTTGGAGCCAGTTCTACCCAAAAGATATGTAATTTAAGTAGTTCACTCACCGTGACATTCCGTGTTCCGAACATTCTACATGAATAAAGGATTCGCCAAATATTCACTACAGATTTGTTAGCATGTGGATTACCGAACTTTCATCACAAAACATTGAATATTGATACTTAGATGTATTTTCTCAGATTTTGCAGCGTTTTCCAAGCGCCAGTTTTAAAAATGAAGCAGTTTTCACAGAAAAATTCTCTTGAAGTGAGTTCTACCGAATAGACAAGTAGTTTACATTCTTTCAATCACCTTGAAATTCCACATTCCGAACATAGTACATGCATCACGGAATAAAAAAAGATTCTTTTATATGTTGCGAAAATTTGGATTCACTGAACTTTCTTCCAACATAAAGGCAACTTTACACCTACAAATATTTTCTCTCATTTCGCAGCTTTATCCAAACATCACATTCGAGAATCAAGCAATTTTCGCTGAAATATTCTATTCTAGCTAGTTCTACCCAATAGAATTCTAATTTACATAGTTCCATTACCGTGAAATTCTGTTTTTCGAACGCGCTACATGAATCACGGTTTGAAAAATATTTACTACACTCTTGTTAACGTGTGGATTGCCAGACTTTCATCCACCAATCAAGTCATATTGACACTTAGAAGCATTTTCTCATATTTCGAAGATTTTTCCTAACGCCAGATTTGAAAATGAGGCAGATTTTGCAGAAAAATGCTCTTGAAGCGAGTTCTACCCAATAGACAGGTAATTTACATAGATGTGCTCATCATGATATTTTGTGTTCCGAACACATTTCATGTATCTCGGATTCGACAAATATTTACTACAGAGATGTTAGCATTTGGATTACTAATCTTACATCCACCATACCAGGCATATTTACACCTACAAGTATTTACTCTCATTTCGCAATTTTATCCAAACGTCAAATTCCAAAATCATGCAATTTGCGCAGATAAATTCTATTCAAGCTAGTTCTACCCAATAGAATTTTAATTTACATAGTTTCATTACCGTGAATTTCCGTGTTCCAAACACGCTAAATAAGTCACGGATTCGAAAAGTATTCCCTTCATAGTTGGTTACGTGGATTACCGGACTTAAATTCCCCATTCAAGGCATATTCACACTTAGAAGCATTTACTCTGATTTCTCAGGTTTTTCCTAACGCCAGTTTGGAAAATGAGGCTGATTTCACAGAAAATGTTCTTGGAGCCAGTTCTACCCAAAAGATATGTAATTTAAGTAGTTCACTCACCGTGACATTCCGTGTCCTGAAAATGTTACATGCATCAAGGTTTCGACAATCATTCTTTAATGAGTGTGAGCACGTGGATTATCAAATTTTCATCCACCTTACAAGACATGTTTTCACCTAGAAACATTTACTCACATTTCGCAGAATTTTCCTAACGTCAGTTTCGAAAATCAGGCAGTTTCCCAGAAAAATCCTCTTGTTGCATGTTCCATCCAATAGACATCTCATTTTCACAGATACCATCACCGTAACATTCCGTGTTCCTAAAAAAATTTTCATGCACCAAGGATTCAACAAATATTCACTGCTGAGTTGATAGCATGTGAATTACCGATCTTTAATAAACCATTGAAGACATATTGTCACCTTAAAATATTTAATCAGATTTCACAGCGTTTTCATAACACCAGTTTCGAAACTGAGGCAGATTTTTCAGTAAAACTCTCCTGGAGAGTGTTCTAACCAATAGATATGTAATATACATAGCTTCCCTCACCGAGAAAGACCGTGTTCCGAACAGGCTACATACATCAAGGATTTGAGAAACATTTTTAATGAGTTATGTACATGTGTATTACAGATCTTTCATCCACCATACAAGGCATATTGACACATAGAAACATTAACTCTGAGTTCGCAGCATTTCTCTAATAGCAGTTTTGAAAATCAGGCAGTTTTCAAAGGAAATAAATGTTGGAGCGTGTTCTACCCAATAGATACGTAAATTACATAGATTCCCCGCTGTGAAATTACGTGTACCTAACACACCACATGCAGGAAAGATTCGACAAAAATAAACTATAGAGTTGTTTGCATGAGGATGACAGGACTTTCATCACAATACAAGGCATATTGATGTTTAGAAGCATTTTCTCTGATTTCACAGAGCTTTCCAAATGCCAGTTTCGAAACTGAGGCAGATTTCATCGGCAAAAACCTCTTGGAGCAGGTTCTAACCTATAGACATGTAATAAACATGGATTCGATCACCGTGAAATTCCGTGTTCTGAACACACTACATGTATCTCGGATTCGACAAATATTCACTACATAGTTGTTAGCATGTGGATTACAGCACTTTCATCCACCATACAAGGCTTACTGGCACTTTGAAGAATTTTCTCAGATTTCACAGGTTAGTTTTAACGCCAGTTTAGAAAATGAGGCAGATTTGGCTGGAAAAATATTCTTGGAGTGAGTTATACACAAAAGATATGTAATTTACCTAGTTTTACTCACCGTGACATTCCGTGTTCTGAACACGTTACATGCATCACGGATTTGACAAACATACTTTAATGAGTTGTGAACATTTGTATTATCGAACTTTCATCTACCTTACAATGTATATATATACATAGAAAGTTTTATTCTGATTTAGTAGATTTCTCCTAATCTCAGTTTCTAAAATCATGCAGTTTTCACAGAGAAATCCTCTTGGAGCGAGTTCTCTCCAATAGACATGCAATTTACATAGAACCCATCAGCGTGAAATTCCGTGTTCCAAAATACCTACACGCATGTCAGATTCGACAAATATTCACTACAGAATTGGTAGCATAAGTATTACCTAACATTCATCCACCATAAATGCCATATTGACACTTTGAAGCACTTTCCCATATTTCAAAAGATTTTCCTAATGCCAGTTTTGTAAATGAGGGAGATTCACAAAAAATTCTCGTGGAGCAAGTACTTCCCAATAGAAATGTAATTTACATAGTTTCCCTCACAGTGACATTCCAATTCCCGAAAACGCTACATACTTCTCGGATTTGACAAACATTTTTAATGAGATATGTACATGTGTATTACAGAAATTTCATCCACCATAGAAGGCATATTTAAACGTAGAAACATTAACTCTGAATTTGCAGCATTTTCCAAATGCCAGTTTCGAAAATCATGCTCTTTTCTCCAGAAAAAATTTTTGGAGCGAGTTCTACCCAATAGACATGAAATTTACATAGATTCCATCTCCGGAAATTTCCGTCATACGATCACGCTACATGCATAGGCTTTCTACAATTAGTCACATCATGTTTGTTTGCATGTGGCTTTATGAACTTCCATCACAATACAAGGCATATTGTCAGTTTGAAGCATTTTCTCTGATTTTGAAGAATTTCCAAATGCCAGTTTCGAAAATGAGGCAGATTTCGCAGAAAAATCTCTCGGATGAGTTCTAACCAAGAGAAATGTATTTTACCTAGATTCACTCACCGTGATATTCTGTGTTACGAACACTCTTCATGTATGTAGGATTCGACAAATATTCTCTACAGAGTTGTTAGTATGCGGATTGCCGAACTTTCATCCACCATACAAGGCATATTTACACCTACAATTGTTTAATCTGAGTTCGCAGCTTATTCCTAACGCCAGTTTCAAAAATCAGGCTGTTATCTCAGGAAAAAACTCTTGGAGCGATTTCTAACCTAGGGAAAGTTAATTTACATAAATTTCCTCACTGTGACATTCCGTGTTCCGAACATTCTACATGCATAACGGATTCGACAAATATTCACTACAAATTTGTTAGCATGTCAATTACCGAACTTTCATCACAAAACATTGAATATTGATACTTAGAAGTATTTTCTCAGATTTTGCAGCGTTTTCCAAGCGCCAGTTTCAAAAATGAAGCAGTTTTCACAGAAAAATTCTCTTGAAGTGAGTTCTACCATATCGACAAGTAGTTTACATTTTTTCAATCACCGTGAAATTCCACGTTCCGAACATGGTACATGCATCACGGATTAGAAAAAAGATTCTTTAACATGTTGTGAATATATGGATTACCGAACTTTCTTCCAACATAAAGGCATCTTTTCACCTACAAATATTTTCTCTCATTTCGCAGCTTGTCCAAACATCACATTCGAGAAACAAGCAATTTTCTCAGAAAAATTTTATTCTAGCTAATTCTACCCAACAGAATTCTAATTAACATAGTTTCATTACCGTGAAATTCTGTTTTCCGAACGCGCTAAATAAGTCACGGATTCGAAAAGCATTCCCTTCATAGTTGGTTACGTGGATTACCGGAGTTAAATTCCCCTTTCAAGGCATCTTCACTCTTAGAAGCATTTTCTCTGATTTATCAGGATTTTCCTAATGCCAGTTTGGAAAATGAGGCTGATTTCACAGAAAATGTTCTTGGAGCCAGTTCTACCCAAAAGATATGTAATTTAAGTAGTTCACTCACCGTGACATTCCGTGTTCCGAACATTCTACATGAATAAAGGATTCGCCAAATATTCACTACAGATTTGTTAGCATGTGGATTACCGAACTTTCATCACAAAACATTGAATATTGATACTTAGATGTATTTTCTCAGATTTTGCAGCGTTTTCAAAGCGCCAGTTTCAAAAATGAAGCAGTTTTCACAGAAAAGTTCACTTGAAGTGAGTTCTACCAAATCGACAAATAATTTACATTGTTACAATCACCGTGAAATTCCAAGTTCCGAACATGGTACATGCATCACGGATTAGAAAAAAGATTCTTTAACATGTTGTGAAAATGTGGATTACCGAACTTTCATCTCAAAACATTGAATATTGATACTTAGATGTATTTTCTCAGGTTTTGCAGCGTTTTCCAAGCGCCAGTTTCAAAAATGAAGCAGTTTTCACAGAAAAATTCTCTTGAAGTGAGTTCTACCGAATAGACAAGTAGTTTACATTGTTTCAATCAACGTGAAATTCCACATTCCGAACATGGTACATGCATCACGGAATAAAAAAAGATTCTTTAATATGTTATGAAAATGTGGATTACTGAACTTTCTTCCAACATAAAGGCATCTTTACACTTACAAATATTTTCTCTCATTTCGCAGCTTTATCCAAACATCACATTCGAGTATCAAGCAATTTTACCTGAAATATTCTATTCTAGCTAGTTCTACCCAATAGAATTCTAATTTACATAGTTCCATTACCGTGAAATTCTGTTTTTCGAACGCGCTACATGAATCACGGTTTGAAAAATATTTACTACACTCTTGTTAACGTGTGGATTGCCGGACTTTCATCCACCAATCAAGTCATATTGACACTTAGAAGCATTTTCTCATATTTCGAAGATTTTTCCTAACGCCAGATTTGAAAATGAGGCAGATTTTGCAGAAAAATGCTCTTGGAGCGAGTTCTACCCAATAGAGAGGTAATTTACATAGATGTGCTCATCATGACATTTTGTGTTCCGAACACATTTCATGTATCTCGGATTCGACAAATATTCACTACAGAGATGTTAGCATTTGGATTACCAATCTTACATCCACCATACCAGGCATATTTACACCTGCAAGTATTTACTCTCATTTCGCAATTTTATCCAAACGTCAAATTCCAAAATCATGCAATTTGCGCAGAATAATTCTATTCAAGCCAGTTCTAAACAATAGAATTTTAATTTACTTAGTTTCATTACCGTCAATTTCCGTGTTCCAAACACGCTAAATAAGTCAGGGATTCGAAAAGTATTCCCTTCATAGTTGGTTATGTGGATTATCGGACTTAAATTCCCCATTCAATGCATATTCACACTTAGAAGCATTTTCTCTGATTTCTCAGGATTTTCCTAACGCCAGTTTGGAAAATGAGGCTGATTTCACAGAAAATGTTCTTGGAGCCAGTTCTACCCAA
Source organism: Camelus ferus (assembly GCF_009834535.1). Classification (NCBI taxonomy): domain Eukaryota; kingdom Metazoa; phylum Chordata; class Mammalia; order Artiodactyla; family Camelidae; genus Camelus; species Camelus ferus. Next base: position 31,922 of record NW_022587848.1, on the reverse strand, counting down.
AAGATTTGTAATTTAAGTAGTTCACTCACCGTGACATTCCGTGTTCTGAACATGTTACATGCATCAAGGTTTCGACAATCATTCTTTAATGAGTGTGAGCATCTGGATTATCAAATTTTCATCCACCTTACAAGACATGTTTTCACCTAGAAACATTTACTCACATTTCGCAGAATTTTCCTAACGTCAGTTTTGAAAATCATGCAGTTTTCACAGAGAAAACCTCTTGGAGCGAGTTCTATCCAATAGACATGCAATTACATAGAACCCATCAGCGTGAATTCCGTGTTCCAGAATACATACACGCATGACTGGATTCGACAAATATTCACTACAGAATTGGTAGCATACGAATTACCTAACATTCATCCACCATAAATGCCATATTGACACTTTGAAGCACTTTCCCATATTTCAAAAGATTTTCCTTAATGCCAGTTTGTAAATGAGGGAGATTCACCAAAAATTCTCGTGGAGCAAGTACTTCCCAATAGAAATTTAATTACATAGTTTCCTCACAGTGACATTCCAATTCCCGAAAATGCTACATACTTCTCGGATTTGACCAAACATTTTTAATGAGTTATGTACATGTGTACTTACAGAACTTTCATCCACCATACAAGGCATATTTAAACGTAGAAACATTAACTCTGAATTTGCAGCCTTTTCCAAATGCCAGTTTCGAAAATCATGCTCTTTTCTGCAGAAAAAATTTTTGGAGCGATTTCTACCCAATAGACATGAAATTAACATAGATTCCATCTCCGGAAATTTCCGTCATACGATCACGCTACATGCATAGGCTTTCTACAATTAGTCACATCAAGTTTGTTTGCATGTGGTTTTATGAACTTCCATCACAATACAAGGCATATTGTCAGTTTGAAGCATTTTCTCTGATTTTGAAGGAATTTCCAAATGCCAAGTTTCGAAAATGAGGCAGATTTCTCAGAAAAATCTCTCGGATGAGTTCTAACCAAGAGAAATGTATTTTACCTAGATTCACTCACCGTGATATTCTGTGTTCCGAACACTCTTCATGTATGTAGGATTCGACAAATATTCTCTACAGAGTTGTTAGTATGCGGATTGCCGAACTTTCATCCACCATACAAGGCATATTTACACCTACAATAGATTAATTTGAGTTCGCAGCTTATTCCTAACGCGTTTCAATAATCAGGCTGTTATCTCAGGAAAAACTCTTGGAGCGTTTCCTAACCTAGGGAATTTTAATTTACATAAATTTCCTCACTATGTCATTCCATGTTCTGATCATTCTACATGCATAACAGATTCGACAAATATTCACTACAGATTTGTTAGCATGTGGATTACCGAACTTTCATCACAAAACATTGAATATTGATACTTAGAAGTATTTTCTCAGATTTTGCAGCGTTTTCAAAGCGCCAGTTTCAAAAATGAAGTTTTCACAGAAAAGTTGACTTGAAGTGAGTTCTACCAAATCGACAAATAGTTTACATTGTTTCAATCACCATGAAATTCCAAGTTCCGAACATGGTACATGCATCACGGATTAGAAAAAAGATTCTTTAACATGTTGTGAAAATGTGGATTATCGAACTTTCATCTCAAAACATTGAATATTGATACTTAGATGTATTTTCTCAGATTTTGCAGCGTTTTCCAAGCGCCAGTTTCAAAAATGAAGCAGTTTTCACAGAAAAATTCTCTTGAAGTGAGTTCTACCGAATAGACAAGTAGTTTACATTCTTTCAATCAACATGAAATTCCACATTCTGAACATGGTACATGCATCATGGAATAAAAAAAGATTCTTATAATATGTTGTGAAAATGTGGATTACTGAACTTTCTTCCAACATAAGGGCATCTTTACACTTACATATATTTTCTCTAATTTCGCAGCTTTATCCAAACATCACATTCGAGTATCAAGCAATTTTACCTGAAATATTCTATTCTAGCTAGTTCTACCCAATAGAATTCTAATTTACATAGTTCCATTACCGTGAAATTCTGTTTTTCGAACGCGCTACATGAATCACGGTTTGAAAAATATTTACTACACTCTTGTTAACGTGTGGATTGCCGGACTTTCATCCACCAATCAAGTCATATTGACACTTAGAAGCATTTTCTCATATTTCGAAGATTTTTCCTAACGCCAGATTTGAAAATGAGGCAGATTTTGCAGAAAAATGCTCTTGGAGCGAGTTCTACCCAATAGACAGGTAATTTACATAGATGTGCTCATCATGACATTTTGTGTTCCGAACACATTTCATGTATCTCGGATTCGACAAATATTCACTACAGAGATGTTAGCATTTGGATTACCAATCTTACATCCACCATACCAGGCATATTTACACCTACAAGTATTTACTCTCATTTCGCAATTTTATCCAAACGTCAAATTCCAAAATCATGCAATTTGCGCAGAATAATTCTATTCAAGCCAGTTCTAAACAATAGAATTTTAATTTACTTAGTTTCATTACCGTGAATTTCCGTATTCCAAACACGCTAAATAAGTCACGGATTCGAAAAGTATTCCCTTCATAGTTGGTTACGTGGATTACCGGACTTAAATTCCCCATTCAATGCATATTCACACTTAGAAGCATTTTCTCTGATTTCTCAGGATTTTCCTAACGCCAGTATGGAAAATGAGGCTGATTTCACAGAAAATGTTCTTGGAGCCAGTTCTACCCAAAAGATTTGTAATTTAAGTAGTTCACTCACTGTGACATTCCAAGTTCTGAACATGTTACATGCATCAAGGTTTCGACAATCATTCTTTAATGAGTGTGAGCATCTGGATTATCAAATTTTCATCCACCTTACAAGACATGTTTTCACCTAGAAACATTTACTCACATTTCGCAGAATTTTCCTAAAGTCAGTTTTGAAAATCAGGCAGTTTTCCCAGAAAAATCCTCTTGTTGCATGTTCCATCCAATAGACATCACATTTTCACAGATACCATCACCGTAACATTCCGTGATCCTAAAAAAATTTTCATGCACCAAGGATTCAACAAATATTCACTGCTGAGTTGATAGCATGTGAATTACCGATCTTTAATAAACCATTGAAGGCATATTGTCACCTTAAAACATTTACTCAGATTTCACAGCGTTTTCATAACACCAGTTTCGAAACTGAGGCAGATTTTTCAGTAAAACTCTCCTGGAAAGGGTTCTAACCAATAGACATTTAATATACATAGCTTCCCTCACCGAGAAAGACCGTGTTCCGAACAGGCTACATTTATCAAGGATTTGAGAAACATTTTTAATGAGTTATGTACATGTGTATTACAGATCTTTCATCCACCATACAAGGCATATTGACACATAGAAACATTAACTCTGAGTTCGCAGCTTTTCCCTAATAGCAGTTTCGAAAATCAGGCAGTTTTCAAAGGAAATAAATGTTGGAGCGTGTTCTACCCAATAGATACGTAAATTACATAGATTCCTCTGCTGTGAATTTACATGTACAGAACAAACACATGCAGAAAAGATTCGACAAAAATAATCTATAGAGATGTTTGCATGAGGATGACAGGACTTTCATCACAATACAAGGCATATTGATGTTTAGAAGCATTTTCTCTGATTTCACAGAGCTTTCCAAATGCCAGTTTCGAAACTGAGGCAGATTTCACGGCAAAAACCTCTTGGAACAGGTTCTAACCTATAGACATGTAATAAACATGGATTCGATCAACGTGAAATTCCGTGATCTGAACACACTACGTGTAACTCGGATTCGACAAATATTCACTACATAGTTGTTAGCATGTGGATTACAGCACTTTCATCCACCATATAAGGCTTACTGACACTTTGAAAAATTTTCTCAGATTTCACAGGTTAGTTTTAATGCCAGTATAGAAAATGAGGCCGATTTGGCGGAAAAATGTTCTTGGAGCTAGTTATACACAAAATATATGTAATTTAACTAGTTTTACTCACCGTGACATTCCGTGTTCTGAACAGGTTACATGCATCACGGATTCGACAAACATTCACTACAGAGTTGGTAGCATAATGATTACGGAACATTCATCCGCCATAAATGCCATATTAACAGTTTGAATCAATTTCCCATATTTCAAAATATTTTCCTAATGCCAGTTTTGAAAATGAGGCAGATTCACCAAATATTCTCGTGGAGCAAGAGCTTCCCAGTAGAAATGCAATTTACATAGTTTCCCTCACACTGACATTCCAATTTCCGAACACGCTACATACTTCTCGGATTTGACAAACATAATTTAATGAGTTGTGAACATTTGTATTATCGAACTTTCATCTTCCTTACATTGTATATTTATACATAGAAAGTTTTATTCCGATTTAGTAGATTTCTCCTAATCTCAGTTTCTAAAATCATGCAGTTTTCACACAGAAAACCTCTTGGTGCGAGTTCAAACAAATTGACATGCAATTTACATAGAACCCATCAGCGTGAAATTCCGTGTTCCAAATTACCTACACGAATGACGGTTTCGACAAATATTCACTATAGAATTGGTAGCATAAGAATTACCTAACATTCATCCACCATAAATACCATATTGACACTTTGAAGCACTTTCCCATATTTCAAAAGATTTTCCTAATTCCAGTTTAGAAAATGAGACAGATTCACAAAATATTCTCGTAGAGCAAGTACTTCCCAATAGAATTGTAATTTACATAGTTTCCCTCAGAATGACATTACAATTCCCGAACACGCTACATACATCTCGTATTTGACAAACATTTTTAATGAGTTATGTACATGTGTATTACAGATCTTTCATCTACCATACAATGCATATTTAAACCTAGAAACATTAACTCTGAATTTGCAGACTTTTCCTAATGCCAGCTTAGAAAATCATGCTGTTTTCTCCAGAAAAATTTTTGGAGCGTGTTCTACCAAATAGACATGAAATTTACATAGATTCCATCTCCGGAAATTTCCATCATACGATCACGCTACATGCATAGGCTTTCTACAATTATTATCATCAGGTTTGTTTGCATGTGGCTTTATGAGCTTCCATCACAATAAAAGACATATTGACAGTTTCAAGCATTTTCTCTGATTTTGAAGGAATTTCCAAATGCCAGTTTCGATAATGAGGCAGATTTCACAGAAAAAAACTCTTAGTTTGAGTTCTAACCAAGAGACATGTATTTTATATAGATTCGCTCACCGTGATATTCTGTGTTCCGAACACTCTTCATGTATTTCGGATTCGACAAATATTCTCTACAGAGTTGTTCGTATGCGAATTGCCGAACTTTCATCCACCATACAAGGCATATTTACACCTACAATTGATTAATTTGATTTCGCAGCTTATACCTAACGCCAGTTTCAAAAATCAGGCTGTTATTTCAGGAAAAATATCTTGGAGCGATTTCTAACCTATGGAAAGTTAATTTACATAAATTTCCTCACTGTGACATTCCGTGTTCAGAATATTCTACATGCAAAACGGTTTCAACAAATATTCACTACAGATTTGTTAGCATGTGGATTACCGAACTTTCATCACAAAACATTGAATATTGATACTTAGAAGTATTTTCTCAGATTTTGCAGCGTTTTCCAAGCGCCAGTTTCAAAATGAATCAGTTTTTCACTGAAAATTCTCTTGAAGTGAGTTCTACCAATAGCCAAGTAGTTTACATTCTTACAATCACCGTATGAAATTCCACGTCCCGAACATGGAACATGCATCACGTATTAGAAAAATGATTCGTTAATATGTTGGAAAATGTGGATTACCGAACTTTCTTCAAACATAAAGGCATCTTTACACCTACAATATTTTCTTCATTTCGCAGTTTTATCCAAACTTCACATTCGAGAATCAAGCAGTTTTCGCCAAAAAATCCTATTCTAGCTAGTTCTACCCAATAGAATTCTAATTTACATAGTTTCATTACTGTGAAATTCTGTTTTCCGAACGCGCTAAATAAGTCACGGATTCGAAAAGTATTCCCTTCATAGTTGGTTACGTGGATTACCGGACTTAAATTCCCCATTCAAAGCATATTCACACTTAGAAGCTTTTTCTCAGTTTCTCAGGTTTTTCCTAACGCCAGTTTGTAAAATGAGGCTGATTTCACAGAAAATGTTTTTGGAGCCAGTTCTACCCAAAAATATTTAATTTAAGTAGTTCACTCACCGTGACGTTCCGTGTTCCGAACATTCTACATGAATAAAGGATTCACCAAATATTCTCTACAGATTTGTTAGCATGTGGATTACCGATCTTTAATAAACCATTGAAGGAATATTGTCACCTTAAAACATTTACTCAGATTTCACAGCGTTTTCATAACACCAGTTTTGAAACTGAGGCAGATTTTTCAGTAAAACTCTCCTGGAGAGGGTTCTAACCAATAGATATGTAATATACATAGCTTCCCTCACCGAGAAAGACCGTGTTCCGAACAGGCTACATTCATCAAGGATTTGAGAAACATTTTTAATGAGTTATGTACATGTGTATTACAGATCTTTCATCCACCATACAAGGCATATTGACACATAGAAACATTAACTCTGAGTTCGCAGATTTTCCCTAATAGCAGTTTCGAAAATCAGGCAGTTTTCAAAGGAAATAAATGTTGGAGTATGTTCAACCCAATAGATACGTAAATTACATAGATTCCCCCGCTGTGAAATTACGTGTACCGAACACACCACATGCAGAAAAGTTTCGACAAAAATAAAATAAAGAGTTGTTTGCATGAGGATGACAGGACTTTCATCACAATACAAGGCATAATGATGTTTAGAAGCATTTTCTCTGATTTCACAGAGCTTTCCAAATGCCAGTTTCGAAACTGAGGCAGATTTCACAGCAAAAACCTCTTGGAGCATGTTCTAACCTATAGACATGTAATAAACATGGATTCGATCACCGTGAAATTCCGTGTTCTGAACACACTACATGTATCTCAGATTCGACAAATATTCACTACATAGTTGTTAGCATGTGGATTACAGCACTTTCATCCACCATACAAGGCTTACTGACACTTTGAAGAATTTTCTCAGATTTCACAGGTTAGTTTTAACGCCAGTTTAGAAAATGAGGCAGAGTTGGTGGAAAAATTTTCTTGGAGCGAGTTATACACAAAAGATATGTAATTTACCTAGTTTTACTCACCGTGACATTCCGTATTCTGGACAGGTAAGATGCATCACGGATTTGACAAACATACTTTAATGAGTTGTGAACATTTGTATTATCGAACTTTCATCTTCCTTACAATGTATATTTATACATAGAAAATTTTATTCTGATTTAGTAGATTTCTCCTAATCTCAGTTTCTAAAACCATGCAGCTTTCACAGAGAAAAACTCTTGGAGCGAGTTCTCCCCAATAGACATGCAATTTACATAGAACCCATCAGCGTGAAATTCCGTGTTCCAAAATAACTACACGCATGACGGATTCGACAAATATTCACTACAGAATTGGTAGCATAAGAATTACCTAACATTCATCCACCATAAATGCCATATTGACACTTTGAAGCACTTTCCCATATTTCAAAAGATTTTCCTAATGCCAGTTTTGAAAATGAGGCAGATTCACAAAAAATTCTCGTGGAGCAAGTACTTCCCAATAGAAATGTAATTTACATAGTTTCCCTCACAGTGACATTCCAATTCCCGAAAACGCTACATACTTCTCGGATTTGACAAACATTTTTAATGAGTTATGTACATGTGTATTACAGAAATTTCATCCACCATACAAGGCATATTTAAACGTAGAAACATTAACTCTGAATTTGCAGCCTTTTCCAAATGCCAGTTTCGAAAATCATGCTCTTTTCTCCAGAAAAAATTTTGGAGCGAGTTCTACCCAATAGACATGAAATTTACATAGATTCCATCTCCGGAAATTTCCGTCATACGATCACGCTACATGCATAGGCTTTCTACAATTAGTCACATCAAGTTTGTTTGCATGTGGCTTTATGAACTTCCATCACAATACAAGGCATATTGTCAGTTTGAAGCATTTTCTCTGATTTTGAAGGAATTTCCAAATGCCAGTTTCGAAAATGAGGCAGATTTCGCAGAAAAAACTCTTGGATTGAGTTCTAACCAAGAGACATGTATTTTACCTAGATTCGCTCACCGTGATATTCTGTGTTCCGAACACTCTTCATGTATCTCGGATTCGACAAATATTCTCTACAGAGTTGTTAGTATGCGGATTGCCGAACTTTCATCCACCATACAAGGCATATTTACACCTACAATTGATTAATTTGAGTTCGCAGCTTATTCCTAACGCGTTTCAAAAATCAGGCTGTTATCTCAGGAAAAATCTCTTGGAGCGATTTCTAACCTATGGAAAGTTAATTTACATAAATTTCCTCACTGTTACATTCCGTGTTCCGAACATTCTTCATGAATAACGGATTCGACAAATATTCACTACAGATTTGTTAGCATGTGGATTACCGAACTTTCATCACAAAACATTGAATATTGATACTTAGAAGTATTTTCTCAGATTTTGCAGCGTTTTCCAAGCACCAGTTTCAAAAATGAAGCAGTTTTCACAGAAAACTACACTTGAAGTGAGTTCTACCAAATCGACAAATAGTTTACATAGTTTCAATCACCGTGAAATTCCAAGTTCCGAAAATGGTACATGCATCACGGATTAGAAAAAAGATTCTTTAACATGTTGTGAAAATGTGGATTACCGAACTTTCTTCCAACATAAAGGCATTTTTACACCTACAAATATTTTCTCTCATTTCGCAGCTTTATCCACACATCACATTCGAGAATCAAGCAGTTTTCGCCGAAAAATTCTATTCTAGCTAGTTCTACCCAATAGAATTCTAATTAACATAGTTTCATTACCGTGAAATTCTGTTTTCCGAACGCGCTAAATAAGTCACGGATTCGAAAAGTATTCCCTTCATAGTTGGTTACGTGGATTACCGGACATTAAATTCCCCATTCAAGGCATCTTCACTCTTAGAAGCATTTTCTCTGATTTCTCAGGATTTTCCTAATGCCAGTTTGGAAAATGAGGCTGATTTCAAAGAAAATGTTCTTGGAGCCAGTTCTACCCAAAAGATATGTAATTTAAGTAGTTCACTCACCGTGACATTCCGTGTTCCGAACATTCTACATGAATAAGGATTCGCCAAATATTCACTACAGATTTGTTAGCATGTGGATTACCGAACTTTCATCACAAAACATTGAATATTGATACTTAGAAGTATTTTCTCAGATTTTGCAGCGTTTTCCAAGCGCCAGTTTCAAAAATGAAGCAGTTTTCACAGAAAAATTCTCTTGAAGTGAGTTCTACCGAATAGACAAGTAGTTTACATTCTTTCAATCACCTTGAAATTCCACATTACCGAACATGGTACATGCATCACGGAATAAAAAAAGATTCTTTAATATGTTGTGAAAATGTGGATTACTGAACTTTCTTCCAACATAAAGGCATCTTTACACCTACAAATATTTTCTCTCATTTCGCAGCTTTATCCAAACATCACATTCAAGAATCAAGCAATTTTCGCTGAAATATTCTATTCTAGCTAGTTCTACCCAATAGAATTCTAATTTACATAGTTCCATTACCGTGAAATTCTGTTTTTTGAACGCGCTACATGAATCACGGTTTGAAAAATATTTACTACACTCTTGTTAACTTGTGGATTACCGGACTTTCATCCACCAATCAAGTCATATTGACACTTAGAAGCATTTTCTCATATTTCGAAGATTTTTCCTAATGCCAGATTTGAAAATGAGGCAGATTTTGCAGAAAAATGCTCTTGGAGCGAGTTCTACCCAATAGAGAGGTAATTTACATAGATGTGCTCATCATGACATTTTGTGTTCCGAACACATTTCATGTATCTCGGATTCGACAAATATTCACTACAGAGATGTTAGCATTTGGATTACCAATCTTACATCCACCATACAAGGCATTTTTACACCTACAAGTATTTACTCTCATTTCGCAGTTTTATCCAAACGTCAAATTCCAAAATCATGCAATTTGCGCAGAATAATTCTATTCAAGCTAGTTCTACCCAATAGAATTTTAATTTACATAGTTTCATTACCGTGAATTTCCGTGTTCCAAACACGCTAAATAAGTCACGGATTCGAAAAGTATTCCCTTCATAGTTGGTTACGTGGATTACCGGACTTAAATTCCCCATTCAAGGCATATTCACACTTAGAAGCATTTTCTCTGATTTCTCAGGATTTTCCTAACGCCAGTTTGGAAAATGAGGCTGATTTCACAGAAAATGTTCTTGGAGCCAGTTCTACCCAAAAGATTTGTAATTTAAGTAGTTCACTCACCGTGACATTCCGTGTTCTGAACATGTTACATGCATCAAGGGTTCGACAATCATTCTTTAATGAGTGTGAGCATGTGGATTATCAAATTTTCATCCACCTTACAAGACATGTTTTCACCTAGAAACATTTACTCACATTTCGCAGAATTTTCCTAACGTCAGTTTTGAAAATCAGGCAGTTTTCCCAGAAAAATCCTCTTGTTGCATGTTCCATCCAATAGACATCTCATTTTCACAGATACCATCACCGTAACATTCCGTGATCCTAAAAAAATTTTCATGAACCAAGGATTCAACAAATATTCACTGCTGAGTTGATAGCATGTGAATTACCGATCTTTAATAACCATTGAAGACATATTGTCACCTTTAAAATATTTACTCAGATTTCACAGCGTTTTCATAACACCAGTTTCGTAACTGAGGCAGATTTTTCAGTAAAACTCTCCTGGAGAGGGTTCTAACCAATAGATATGTAATATACATAGCTTCCCTCACTGAGAAAGACCGTGTTCTGAACAGGCTACATACATCAAGGATTTGAGAAACATTTTTAATGAGTTATGTACATGTGTATTACAGATCTTTCATCCACCATACAAGGCATATTGACACATAGAAACATTAACTCTGAGTTCGCAGCTTTTCCCTAATAGCAGTTTCGAAAATCAGGCAGTTTTCAAAGGAAATAAATGTTGGAGCGTGTTCTACCCAATAGATACGTAAATTACATAGATTCCCCCGCTGTGAAATTAAGTGTACCGAACACACCACATGCAGAAAAGATTCGACAAAAATAAACTATAGAGTTGTTTGCATGAGGATGACAGGACTTTCATCACAATACAAGGCATATTGATGTTTAGAAGCATTTTCTCTGATTTCACAGAGCTTTCCAAATGCCAGTATCGAAACTGAGGCAGATTTCACGGCAAAAACCTCTTGGAGCAGGTTCTAACCTATAGACATGTAATAAACATGGATTCGATCACCGTGAAATTCCGTGTTCTGAACACACTACATGTATCTCGGATTCGACAAATATTCACTACATAGTTGTTAGCATGTGGATTACAGCACTTTCATCCACCATACAAGGCTTACTGACACTTTGAAGAATTTTCTCAGATTTCACAGGTTAGTTTTAACGCCAGTTTAGAAAATGAGGCAGATTTGGCAGAAAATATTCTTGGAGCGAGTTATACACAAAAGATATGTAATTTACCTAGTTTTACTCACCGTGACATTCCGTGTTCTGAACACGTTACATGCATCACGGATTTGACAAACATACTTTAATGAGTTGTGAACATTTGTATTATCGAACTTTCATCTTCCTTACAATGTATATTTACACATAGAAAGTTTATTCTGATTTAGTAGATTTCTCCTAATCTCAGTTTCTAAAATCATGCAGTTTTCACAGAGAAAACCTCTTGGAGCGAGTTCTCTCCAATAGACATGCAATTTACATAGAACCCATCAGCGTGAAATTCCGTGTTCCAAAATACCTACACGCATGACGGATTCGACAAATATTCACTACAGAATTGGTAGCATAAGAATTACCTAACATTCATCCACCATAAATGCCATATTGACACTTTGAAGCACTTTCCCATATTTCAAAAGATTTTCCTAATGCCAGTTTTGTAAATGAGGCAGATTCACAAAAAATTCTCGTGGAGCAAGTACTTCCCAATAGAAATGTAATTTACATAGTTTCCCTCACAGTGACATTCCAATTCCCGAAAACGCTACATACTTCTCGGATTTGACAAACATTTTTAATGAGTTATGTACATGTGTATTACAGAACTTTCATCCACCATACAAGGCATATTTAAACCTAGAAACATTAACTCTGAATTTGCAGCCTTTTCCTAATGCCAGTTTCGAAAATCATGCTCTTTTCTCCAGAAAAAATTTTGGAGCGAGTTCTACCCAATAGACATGAAATTTACATAGATTCCATCTCCGGAAATTTCCGTCATACGATCACGCTACATGCATAGGCTTTCTACAATTAGTCACATCAGGTTTGTTTGCATGTGGCTTTATGAACTTCCATCACAATACAAGGCATATTGTCAGTTTGAAGCATTTTCTCTGATTTTGAAGGAATTTCCAAATGCCAGTTTCGAAAATGAGGCAGATTTCGCAAAAAAAACTCTTGGATTGAGTTCTAACCAAGAGACATGTATTTTACCTAGATTCGCTCACCGTGATATTCTGTGTTCCTAACACTATTCATGTATCTCGGATTCGACAAATATTCTCTACAGAGTTGTTAGTATGCGGATTGCCAAACTTTCATCCACCATACAAGGCATATTTACACCTACAATTGATTAATTTGAGTTCGCAGCTTATTCCTAACGCGTTTCAAAAATCAGGCTGTTATCTCAGGAAAAATCTCTTGGAGCGATTTCTAACCTATGGAAAGTTAATTTACATAAATTTCCTCACTGTTACATTCCGTGTTCCGAACATTCTTCATGAATAACGGATTCGACAAATATTCACTACAGATTTGTTAGCATGTGGATTACCGAACTTTCATCACAAAACATTGAATATTGATACTTAGAAGTATTTTCTCAGATTTTGCAGCGTTTTCCAAGCACCAGTTTCAAAAATGAAGCAGTTTTCACAGAAAAGTACACTTGAAGTGAGTTCTACCAAATCGACAAATAGTTTACATTGTTTCAATCACCGTGAAATTCCAAGTTCCGAACATGGTACATGCATCACGGATTAGAAAAAAGATTCTTTAACATGTTGTGAAAATGTGGATTACCGAACTTTCTTCCAACATAAAGGCATTTTTACACCTACAAATATTTTCTCTCATTTCGCAGCTTTATCCACACATCACATTCGAGAATCAAGCAGTTTTCGCCGAAAAATTCTATTCTAGCTAGTTCTACCCAATAGAATTCTAATTAACATAGTTTCATTACCGTGAAATTCTGTTTTCCGAACGCGCTAAATAAGTCACGGATTCGAAAAGTATTCCCTTCATAGTTGGTTACGTGGATTACCGGACTTAAATTCCCCATTCAAGGCATCTTCACTCTTAGAAGCATTTTCTCTGATTTCTCAGGATTTTCCTAATGCCAGTTTGGAAAATGAGGCTGATTTCAAAGAAAATGTTCTTGGAGCCAGTTCTACCCAAAAGATATGTAATTTAAGTAGTTCACTCACCGTGACATTCCGTGTTCCGAACATTCTACATGAATAAAGGATTCGCCAAATATTCACTACAGATTTGTTAGCATGTGGATTACCGAACTTTCATCACAAAACATTGAATATTGATACTTAGAAGTATTTTCTCAGATTTTGCAGCGTTTTCCAAGCGCCAGTTTCAAAAATGAAGCAGTTTTCACAGAAAAATTCTCTTGAAGTGAGTTCTACCGAATAGACAAGTAGTTTACATTCTTTCAATCACCTTGAAATTCCACATACCGAACATGGTACATGCATCACGGAATAAAAAAAGATTCTTTAATATGTTGTGAAAATGTGGATTACTGAACTTTCTTCCAACATAAAGGCATCTTTACACCTACAAATATTTTCTCTCATTTCGCAGCTTTATCCAAACATCACATTCGAGAATCAAGCAATTTTCGCTGAAATATTCTATTCTAGCTAGTTCTACCCAATAGAATTCTAATTTACATAGTTCCATTACCGTGAAATTCTGTTTTTCGAAAGCGCTACATGAATCACGGTTTGAAAAATATTTACTACACTCTTGTTAACGTGTGGATTACCGGACTTTCATCCACCAATCAAGTCATATTGACACTTAGAAGCATTTTCTCATATTTCGAAGATTTTTCCTAACGCCAGATTTGAAAATGAGGCAGATTTTGCAGAAAAATGCTCTTGGAGCGAGTTCTACCCAATAGACAGGTAATTTACATAGATGTGCTCATCATGACATTTTGTGTTCCGAACACATTTCATGTATCTCGGATTCGACAAATATTCACTACAGAGATGTTAGCATTTGGATTACCAATCTTACATCCACCATACCAGGCATATTTACACCTACAAGTATTTACTCTCATTTCGCAATTTTATCCAAACGTCAAATTCCAAAATCATGCAATTTGCGCAGAATAATTCTATTCAAGCTAGTTCTACCCAATAGAATTTTAATTTACATAGTTTCATTACCGTGAATTTCCGTGTTCCAAACACGCTAAATAAGTCACGGATTCGAAAAGTATTCCCTTCATAGTTGGTTACGTGGATTACCGGACTTAAATTCCCCATTCAAGGCATATTCACACTTAGAAGCATTTTCTCTGATTTCTCAGGATTTTCCTAACGCCAGTTTGGAAAATGAGGCTGATTTCACAGAAAATGTTCTTGGAGCCAGTTCTACCCAAAAGATTTGTAATTTAAGTAGTTCACTCACCGTGACATTCCGTGTCCTGAAAATGTTACATGCATCAAGGATTCGACAATCATTCTTTAATGAGTGTGAGCACGTGGATTATCAAATTTTCATCCACCTTACAAGACATGTTTTCACCTAGAAACATTTTACTCACATTTCGCAGAATTTTCCTAACGTCAGTTTTGAAAATCAGGCAGTTTTCCCAGAAAAATCCTCTTGTTGCATGTTCCATCCAATAGACATCTCATTTTCACAGATACCATCACCGTAACATTCCGTGATTCCTAAAAAAATGTTGCATGCACCAAGGATTCAACAAATATTCACTGCTGAGTTGATAGCATGTGAATTACCGATCTTTAATAATCCATTGAAGACATATTGTCACCTTAAAATATTTACTCAGATTTCACAGCGTTTTCATAACACCAGTTTCGTAACTGAGGCAGATTTTTCAGTAAAACTCTCCTGGAGAGGGTTCTAACCAATAGATATGTAATATACATAGCTTCCCTCACCTGAGAAAGACCGTGTTCTGAACAGGCTACATACATCAAGGATTAGAGAAACATTTTTAATGAGTTATGTACATGTGTATTACAGATCTTTCATCCACCATACAAGGCATATTGACACATAGAAACATTAACTCTGAGTTCGCAGCTTTTCCCTAATAGCAGTTTCGAAAATCATGCAGTTTTCAAAGGAAATAAATGTTGGAGCGTGTTCTACCCAATAGATACGTAAATTACATAGATTCCCCCGCTGTGAAATTACGTGTACCGAACACACCACATGCAGAAAAGATTCGACAAAAATAAACTATAGAGTTGTTTGCATGAGGATGACAGGACTTTCATCACAATACAAGGCATATTGATGTTTAGAAGCATTTTCTCTGATTTCACAGAGCTTTCCAAATGCCAGTATCGAAACTGAGGCAGATTTCACGGCAAAAACCTCTTGGAGCAGGTTCTAACCTATAGACATGTAATAAACATGGATTCGATCACCGTGAAATTCCGTGTTCTGAACACACTACATGTATCTCGGATTCGACAAATATTCACTACATAGTTGTTAGCATGTGGATTACAGCACTTTCATCCACCATACAAGGCTTACTGACACTTTGAAGAATTTTCTCAGATTTCACAGGTTAGTTTTAACGCCAGTTTAGAAAATGAGGCAGATTTGGCGGAGAAAATATTCTTGGAGCGAGTTATACACAAAAGATATGTAATTTACCTAGTTTTACTCACCGTGACATTCCGTGTTCTGAACACGTACATGCATCACGGATTTGACAAACATACTTTAATGAGTTGTGAACATTTGTATTATCGAACTTTCATCTTCCTTACAATGTATATTTACACATAGAAAGTTTATTCTGATTTAGTAGATTTCTCCTAATCTCAGTTTCTAAAATCATGCAGTTTTCACAGAGAAAACCTCTTGGAGCGAGTTCTATCCAATAGACATGCAATTTACATAGAACCCATCAGCGTGAAATTCCGTGTTCCAAAATACCTACACGCATGACGGATTCGACAAATATTCACTACAGAATTGGTAGCATAAGAATTACCTAACATTCATCCACCATAAATGCCATATTGACACTTTGAAGCACTTTCCCATATTTCAAAAGATTTTCCTAATGCCAGTTTTGTAAATGAGGGCAGATTCACAAAAAATTCTCGTGGAGCAAGTACTTCCCAATAGAAATGTAATTTACATAGTTTCCCTCACAGTGACATTCCAATTCCCGAAAACGCTACATACTTCTCGGATTTGACAAACATTTTTAATGAGTTATGTACATGTGTATTACAGAACTTTCATCCACCATACAAGGCATATTTAAACCGTAGAAACATTAACTCTGAATTTGCAGCCTTTTCCAAATGCCAGTTTCGAAAATCATGCTCTTTTCTCCAGAAAAAATTTTTGGAGCGAGTTCTACCCAATAGACATGAAATTTACATAGATTCCATCTCCGGAAATTTCCGTCATACGATCACGCTACATGCATAGGCTTTCTACAATTAGTCACATCAGGTTTGTTTGCATGTGGCTTTATGAACTTCCATCACAATACAAGGCATATTGTCAGTTTGAAGCATTTTCTCTGATTTTGAAGGAATTTCCAAATGCCAGTTTCGAAAATGAGGCAGATTTCGCAAAAAAAACTCTTGGATTGAGTTCTAACCAAGAGACATGTATTTTACCTAGATTCGCTCACCGTGATATTCTGTGTTCCGAACACTCTTCATGTATCTCGGATTCGACAAATATTCTCTACAGAGTTGTTAGTATGCGGATTGCCGAACTTTCATCCACCATACAAGGCATATTTACACCTACAATTGATTAATTTGAGTTCGCAGCTTATTCCTAACGCATTTCAAAAATCAGGCTGTTATCTCAGGAAAAATCTCTTGGAGCGATTTCTAACCTATGGAAAGTTAATTTACATAAATTTCCTCACTGTTACATTCCGTGTTCCGAACATTCTTCATGAATAACGGATTCGACAAATATTCACTACATATTTGTTAGCATGTGGATTACCGAACTTTCATCACAAAACATTGAATATTGATACTTAGAAGTATTTTCTCAGATTTTGCAGCGTTTTCCAAGCACCAGTTTCAAAAATGAAGCAGTTTTCACAGAAAAGTACACTTGAAGTGAGTTCTACCAAATCGACAAATAGTTTACATTGTTTCAATCACCGTGAAATTCCAAGTTCCGAACATGGTACATGCATCACGGATTAGAAAAAAGATTCTTTAACATGTTGTGAAAATGTGGATTACCGAACTTTCTTCCAACATAAAGGCATTTTTACACCTACAAATATTTTCTCTCATTTCGCAGCTTTATCCACACATCACATTCGAGAATCAAGCAGTTTTCGCCGAAAAATTCTATTCTAGCTAGTTCTACCCAATAGAATTCTAATTAACATAGTTTCATTACCGTGAAATTCTGTTTTCTGAACGCGCTAAATAAGTCACGGATTCGAAAAGTATTCCCTTCATAGTTGGTTACGTGGATTACCGGACTTAAATTCCCCATTCAAGGCATCTTCACTCTTAAAATCATTTTCTCTGATTTCTCAGGATTTTCCTAATGCCAGTTTGGAAAATGAGGCTGATTTCAAAGAAAATGTTCTTGGAGCCAGTTCTACCCAAAAGATATGTAATTTAAGTAGTTCACTCACCGTGACATCCGTGTTCCGAACATTCTACATGAATATAGGATTCTCCAAATATTCCCTACAGATTTGTTAGCATGTGGATTACCGAACTTTCATCACAAAACATTGAATATTGATACTTAGAAGTATTTTCTCAGATTTTGCAGCGTTTTCCAAGCGCCAGTTTCAAAAATGAAGCAGTTTTCACAGAAAATTCCTCTTGAAGTTAGTTCTACCAAATAGACAAGTAGTTTACATTGTTTCAATCACCGTGAAATTCCACATCCCGAACATGATACATGCATCACGGATTAGAAATAAGATTCTTTAATATGTTGTGAAAATATGGATTACCGTACTTTCTTCCAACATAAAGGCATCTTTACACCTACAAATATTTTCTCTCATTTCGCAGCTTTATCCAAACATCACATTCAAGAATCAAGCAATTTTCGCTGAAATATTCTATTCTAGCTAGTTCTACCCAATAGAATTCTAATTTACGTAGTTTCATTACCGTGATAATTCTGTTTTTCGAACGCGCTACATGAATCACGGTTTGCAAAAATATTTACTAAACTCTTGTTAACATGTGGATTACCGGACTTTCATCCACCAATCAAGTCATATTGACACTTAGAAGCATTTTCTCATATTTCGAAGATTTTTCCTAACGCCAGATTATGAAAATGAGGCAGATTTTGCAGAAAAATGCTCTTGGAGCGAGTTCTACCCAATAGACAGGTAATTTACATAGATGTGCTCATCATGACATTTTGTGTTCCGAAACACATTTCATGTATCTCGGATTCGACAAATATTCACTACAGAGATGTTAGCATTTGGATTACCAATCTTACATCCACCATACCAGGCATATTACACCTACAAGTATTTACACTCATTACGCAATTTTATCCAAACCTCAAATTCGAAAATCATGCAATTTGCGCAAAAAATTCTATTCAAGCTAGTTCTACCCAAAAGTATTTTAATTTACATAGTTTCATTACCGTGAATTTCCGTTTTCCAAACACGCTAAATAAGTCACGGATTCGAAAAGTATTCCCTTCATAGTTGGTTACGTGGATTACCGGACTTAAATTCCCCATTCAAGGCATATTCACACTTAGAAGCATTTTCTCAGGATTTTCCTAACGCCAGTTTGGAAAATGAGGCTGATTTCACAGAAAATGTTCTTGGAGCCATTTCTACCCAAAAGGTATGTAATTTAAGTAGTTCACTCACCGTGATATTCTGTGTTCTGAAGAATTTAAATGCATCAAGGATTCGACAATCATTCTTTAATGAGTGTGAGCATGTGGATTATCAAATTTTCATCCACCTTACAAGACATATTTTCACCTAGAAACATTTACTCACATTTCGCAGAATTTTCCTAACGTCAGTTTCGAAAATCAGGCAGTTTTCCCAGAAAAATCCTCTTGTTGCATGTTCCATCCAATAGACATCTCATTTTCACAGATAACATCACCGTAACATTCCGTGTTCCAAAAAAAATTTCATGCACCAAGGATTCAACAAATATTCACTGCTGAGTTGATAGCATGTGAATTACCGATCTTTAATAAACCATTGAAGACATATTGTCACCTTAAAATATTTACTCAGATTTCACAGCGTTTTCATAACTCCAGTTTCGAAACTGAGGCAGATTTTTCAGTAAAACTCTCCTGGAGAGGGTTCTAACCAATAGATATGTAATATACATAGCTTCCCTCACCGAGAAAGACCGTGTTCCGAACAGGCTACATACATCAAGGATTTGAGAAACATTTTTAATGAGTTATGTACATGTGTATTACAGATCTTTCATCCACCATACAAGGCATATTGACACATAGAAACATTAACTCTGAGTTCGCAGCTTTTCCCTAATAGCAGTTTCGAAAATCAGGCAGTTTTCAAAGGAAATAAATGTTGGAGCGTGTTCTACCCAATAGATACGTAAATTACATAGATTCCTCCGCTGTGAAATTACATGTACCGAACAATCCACATGCAGAAATGTTTCGACAAAAATAAACTATAGAGATGTTTGCATGAGGATGAAAAGACTTTCATCACAATACAAGGCATATTGATGTTTACAAGCATTTTCTCTGATTTCACAGAGATTTCCAAATGCCAGTTTCGAAACTGATGCAGACTTCACGGCAAAAACCTCTTGGAGCAGGTTCTAACCTATAGACATGTAATAAACATGGATTCGATCACCGTGAAATTCCGTGTTCCGAACACACTACATGTATCTCGGATTCGACAAATATTCACTACATAGTTGTTAGCATGTGGATTACAGCACTTTCATCCACCGTACAAGGCTTACTTTCACTTTGAAGAATTTTCTCAGATTTCACAGTTTAGTTTTAACGCCAGTTTAGAAAATGAGGCAGATTTGGCGGAAAAATGTTCTTGGAGCGAGTTATACACAAAAGATATATAATTTAACTAGTTTTACTCACCGTGACATTCCGTATTCTGAACAGGTTACATGCATCACGGATTCGACAAACATTCACTACAGTGTTGGTAGCATAATGATTACGGAACATTCATCGACCGTAAATGCCATATTCACAGTTTGAAGCACTTTCCCATATTTCAAAATATTTTCCTAATGCCAGTTTTGAAAATGAGGCAGATTCACCAAATATTCTCGTGGAGCAAGAGCTTCCCAATAGAAATGTAATTTACATAGTTTCCCTCACACTGACATTCCAATTTCAGAACACGCTACATACTTCACGGATTTGACAAACATAATTTAATGAGTTGTGAACATTTGTATTATCGAACTTTCATCTTCCTTACATTGTATATTTATACATAGAAAGTTTTATTCTGATTTAGTAGATTTCTCCTAATCTCAGTTTCTAAAATCTTGCAGTTTTCACAGAGAATACCTCTTGGTGCGAGTTCTATCAAATTGACATGCAATTTACATAGAACACATCAGCGTGAAATTCCGTGTTCCAAATTAACTACACGCATGACGGTTTCGACAAATATTCACTATAGAATTTGTAGCATAAGAATTACCTAACATTCATCCACCATAAATGCCATATTGACACTTTGAAGCACTTTCCCATATTTCAAAAGATTTTCCTAATGCCAGTTTTGAAAATGAGGCAGATTCACAAAAAATTCTCGTGGAGCAAGTACTTCCCAATAGAAATATAATTTACATAGTTTCCCTCACAGTGACAACCCAATTCCCAAACAAGCTACATACTTCTCGAATTTGACAAACATTTTTAATGAGTTATGTACATGTGTATTACAGAACTTTCATCCACCATACAAGGCATATTTAAACCTAGAAACTTTAACTCTGAATTTGCAGCCTTTTCCTAATGCCATTTTCGAAAATCATGCTGTTTTCTCCTGAAAAAAATTTTGGAGCCAGTTCGACCCAATAGACATGAAATTTACATAGATTCCATCTCCGGGAATTTCCGTCATACGATCACGCTACATGCATAGGCTTTCTACAATTATTCACATCAGGTTTGTTTGCATGTGGCTTTATGAACTTCCATCACAATACAAGGCATATTGTCAGTTTCAATCATTTTCTCTGATTTTGAAGGAATTTCCAAATGCCAGTTTCGATAATGAGGCAGATTTCGCAGAAAAAAACTCTTGCATTGAGTTCTAACAAAGAGACATGTATTTTACATAGATTCGCTCTCTGTGATATTCTGTGTTCCGAACACTCTTCATGTATCTCGGATTCGACAAATATTCTCTACAGAGTTGTTAGTATGCGGATTGCCGAACTTTCATCCACCATTCAAGGCATATTTACACCTACAATTGATTAATTTGAGTTCGCAGCTTATTCCTAACACCAGTTTCAAAAATCAGGCTGTTATCTCAGGAAAAAACTCTTGGAGCGATTTCTAACCTATGGAAAGTTAATTTACATAAATTTCCTCACTGTGACCTTCCGTGTTCAGAACTTTCTACATGCAAAACGGATTCGACAAATATTCACTACAGATTTGTTAGCATGTGGGTTACCGAACTTTCATCACAAAACTTTGAATATTGATACTTAGTAGTATTTTCTCAGATTTTGCAGCATTTTCCAATCGCCAGCTTCAAAAATGAAGCAGTTTTCACAGAGAAATTAACTTGAAGTGAGTTCTACCGAATAGACAAGTAGTTTATATTGTTTCAATCACCGTGAAATTCCACGTTCCGAACATGGTACATGCATAACGGATTAGAAAAAAAATTCTTTAATATGTTGTGAAAATATGGATTACCGAAATTTCTTCCAACATAAAGGCATCTTTACACCTACAAATATTTTCTCTCATTTCGCAGCTTTATCCAAACATCCCAATCGAGAATCAAGAAATTTTCACAGAAATATTCTATTCTAGCTAGTTCTTCCCAATATAATTCTAATTTACATAGTTCCATTACCGTGAAATTCTGTTTTCCGAACGTGATACATGAATCACGGTTTGAAAAATATATACTACACATTTGTCAACATGTGGATTACCGGACTTTCATCAACCAATAAAGTCATATTGACACTTAGAAGCATTATCTCATATTTCGAAGATTTTTCCTAACGCCATATTTGAAAATGAGGCAGATTTTGCATAAAAATGCTCTTGGAGCGAGTTCTACCCAATAGACAGGTAATTTACATAGATGTGCTCATCATGACATTTTGTGTTCCGAACACATTTCATGTATCTCGGATTCGACAAATATTAACTACAGAGATGTTAGCGTTTGGATTACAAATCTTACATCCACCATAATAGGCATATTTACACCTGCAAGTATTTACTCTCATTTCACAGATTTATCCACACGTCAAATTCGAAAATCATGCAATTTGCGCAGAAAAATTCTATTCAAGCTAGATCTACCCAATAGAATTTTAATTTACATAGTTTCATTACCGTGAATTTCCGTGTTCCAAACACGCTAAATAAGTCACGGATACGAAAATTATTCCCTTCATAGCTGGTTACGTGGATTAACAGACGTAAATTCCCCATTCAAGGCATATTCACACTTAGAAGCATTTTCTCTGATTTCTCAGGATTTTCCTAACGCCAGTTTGGAGAATGAGGCTGATTTCACAGAAAATGTTCTTGGAGCCAGTTCTACCCAAAAGATGTAATTTAACAAGTTCACTCACCGTGACATTCCGTTTTCTGAACATGTTACATGCATCAAGGATTCGACAATCATTCTTTAATGAGTGTGAGCATGTGGATTATCAAATTTTCATCCACCTTACAAGACATGTTTTCACCTAGAAACATTTACTCACATTTCGCAGAATTGTCCTAATATCCGTTTCGAAAATCAGGCAGTTTTCACAGAAAAATCCTCTTCTTGCATGTTCCATCCAATAGACATCTCATTTTCCTAGATACTGTCACTGTAACATTCCGTGTTCCTAAAAAAAATTTCATGCCCCAAGGATTCAACAAATATACTCTGCTGAGTTTTTCGCATGTGAATTAGCGATCTTTAATAAACAATTGAAGACATATTGTCACCTTAAAGCATTTACTCTGATTTCACAGCGTTTTCATAACACCAGTTTCGAAACTGAGGCAGATTTTTCAGTAAAACTCTCCTGGAGAGGGTTCTAACCAATATATATGTAGTTTATATAGCTTCCCTCAGCGAGAAAGTCCATGTTCTGAACAGGCTACATATATCAAGGATTTGAGAAACATTTTTAATGAGTTATGTACATGTGTATTTCAGGTCTTTCATCCACCATATATGTCATATTGACACATAGAAACATTAAATCTGTGTTTCGCAGCTATTTCCTAATAGCAGTTTCCAAAATCAGGCCGTTTTCAAAGGAAAAAACTTTTGGAGCGTGTTCTACCCAATAGGTAAGTAAATTACATAGATTCCCCCGCTGTGAAATTACGTGTTTCGAACACACTACATTCAGAAAAGTTTCGACAAAAATAAACTTTCGATTTGTTTGCATGAGGATGACAGGACTTTCATCACAATACAAGGCTTATTGATGCTTAGGAGGATTTTCTCTTATTTCACAGAGCTTTGCAAACACCAGTTTCGAAACTGAGTCAGATTTCAAGGGAAAAATCTCTTGGAGCAGGTTCTAACCTATAGAGATGTAATTTACATGGATACTCTCACCGTGAAATTCCGTGTTCTGAACACGCTACATGCATCTCGGATTCGACAAATATTCACTACATAGTTGTTAGCATGTGGATTAAAGCTCTTTCATCCACCAGACAATGCTTACCGACACTTTGAAGTATTTTCTCAGATTTCATAGTTCAGTTTTAATGCCAGTTTAGATAATGAGGCAGATTTGGCAGAAAAATGCTCTTGGAGCGAGTTATACACAAAAGATATGTAATTTACCTAGTTTTACTCACCGTGACATTCCGTGTTCTGAACACGTTACACCCATCACGGATTTGACAAACAACCTTTAATGAGTTGTGAACATTTGTATTATCGAACTTTCATCTCCCTTACAATGTATATTTATACATAGAAAGTTTTATTCTGATTTAGAAGATTTCTCCTAATCTCAGTTTCTAAAATCATGCAGTTTTCCCAGAGAAATCTTCTTGGAGCGAGTTCTATCCAATAGACATGCAATTTACATAGAACCCATCAGCGTGAAATTCCGTGTTCCAAAATAGATACACGCATAACTGATTCGATAAATATTCACTACAGAATTGGTAGCTTAAGGTTTCCCGAACATTAATCCACCATAAATGCCATATTGACACTTTGAAGCACTTTCCCATATTTCAAAAGATTTTCCTAATGCCAGTTTTGAAACTGAGGCAGATTCACAAAAATTTCTTGTGGAGCAAGTACTTCCCATAGAAATGTAATTTACATAGATTCCCTCAGAGTGACATTCCAATTCCCAAACAAGCTACATACTTCACGGAGTTGTCAAACATTTTTAATGAGTTATGTACATGTGTATTAGAGAACTTTCATCCACCATACAAGGCATATTTAAACCTTGAAACATTAACTCTGAATTTGCAGCCTTTTCTTAATGCCAGTTTCAAAAATCAGGCCGTTTTCTCCGGAAAAATTTTTTGGAGCGGATTCTACCCAAAAGACATGAAAATTTACGTAGATTCCATCTCCGAAAATTTCCGTCATATGATCACGCTACATGCATAGGCTTTCTACAATAATTCACATCAGGTTTGTTTGCATGTGGCTTTATGAACTTCCATCACAATACAAGGCATATTGAGAGTTTGAAGCATTTTCTCTGATTTTGAAGGAATTTCCAAATGCCAGTTGACATAATGAGGCAGATTTCGCAAAAAACAACCCTTGGATTGGGTTCTAACCAAGAGATATGTACTTTAAATAGATTCGCTCACTGTGATATTCTGTGATCCGAACACTCTTCATGTATCTCGGATTCGACAAATATTCTCTACAGAGATGTTAGTATGCGGATTGCCGAACTTTCATCCACCATACAAGGCATATTTACACCTACAATTATTTAATCTGAGTTCACAGCTTATTCCTAATACCAGTTTCAAAAATCAGGCTGTTATCTCAGCAAAAAACTCTTGGAGTGATTTCTAAACTATGGAAAGGTAATTTACTTAAATATCCTCGCCGTGACATTCCGTGTTCCGAACATTCTACATGCAAAACGGATTCGACAAATATTCACTACAGATTTGTTTGGATGTGGATTACCGAACTTTCATCACAAAACTTTGAATATTTATACTTAGAAGTATTTTCTCAGATTTTGCAGCGTTTTCCAAGGGCTAGTTTCAAAAATGAAGCAGTTTTCACAGAAAAAGTCTCTTGAAGTGAGTTCTACTGAATCAACAAGTAGTTTACATTGTTTCAATCACCGTGAAATTTCACGTTCCGAACATGGTACATGCATCACAGATTAGAAAAAAGATTCTTTAATATGTTGTGAAAATATGGATTACCGGACTTTCTTACAACATAAAGGCATCTTTACACCTACAAATATTTTCTCTCATTTCACAGCTTTATCCAAACATCCCATTCGAGAATCAAGCAATTTTCTCCAAAAAATTATATTCTAGCTAGTTCTACCCAAAAGAATTCTAATTTACATAGTTTCATTACCGTGAAATTCAGTTTTCCGAACGCACTAAATAAATAACGGCTTGTAAAATATTTACTACACTCTTGTTAACATGTGGATTACCGGACTTTCATCCACCAATCAAGTCATATTGACACTTACAAGCATTTTCTCATATTTCGAAGATTTTACCTAACGCCAGATTTGAAAATGAGGTAGATTTTGCAGAAAAATGCTCTTGGAGTGACTTCTACCCAAAAGAAAGGTAATTTACATAGATGTGCTCTTCATGACATTTTGTGTTCCGAACACATTTCATGTACCTCGGATTCGACAAATATTAACTACAGAGATGTTAGCGTTTGGATTACCAATCTTACATCCACCATACAAGGCATATTTACACCTACAAGTATTTACTCTGATTTTGCAGTTTTATCCAAACATCAAATTCAAAAAATCATGCAATTTGCACAGAAAAATTCTATGCAAGCTAGTTCTACCCAATAGAATTTAAATTTACATAGTTTCATTACCGTGAATTTCTGTGTTCCAAACACGATAAATAAGTCACGGATTCGAAATGTATTCCCTTCATAGCTGGTTACGTGGATTACCGGACTTAAATTCCCCATTCAAGGCATATTCACACTTAGAAGCATTTTCTCAGATTTCTCAGCTTTTTCCTAACTGCCAGTTTGGAAAAGGAGGCTGACTTCAAAGAAAATGTTCTTGGAGCCATTTCTACCCAAATGATATGTAATTTAACGAGTTCACTCACCGTGACTTTCCGTGTTCTGAACATGTTACATGCATCAAGGTTTCGACAATCATTCTTTAATGAATGTGAGCATGTGGATTATCAAATTTTCATCCACCTTACAAGACATGTATTCACCTAGAAACATTTACCCACATTTTGGAGAATTGTCCTAAAGTCAGTTTTGAAAATCAGGCAGTTATCACAGAAAAATCCTCTTGTTCCATGTTCCATCCAATAGACATCTTATTTTCCTATATAACGTCCCCGTAACATACCTTGTTCCTAAAAAACGGTTCATGCACCAAGGATTAAACAAATATTCACTGCTGAGTTGTTAGCATGTGAATTACCGATCTTTAATAAACCATTGAAGACATAATGTCACCTTAAAGCATTTACTCTGATTTCACCGTGTTTTCATAACACCAGTTTCGAAACTGAGGCAGATTTTTCAGTAAAACTCTCCTGGAGAGGGTTCTAACCAATAGATATGTAATATACATAACTTCCCTCACCGAGAAAGACCATGTTCAGAACAGGCTACATATATCAAGGATTTGAGAAACATTTTTAATGAGTTATGTACATGTGTATTACAGGTCTCTCATCCTCCATACAAGGCATATTGACACGTAGAAACATTTACTCTGAGTTCGCAGCTATTTCCTCATAGCTGTTTTGAAAATCAGGCCGTTTTCAAAGGAAAAGCTTTTGGAGCGTTTTCTACCCAATAGGTACATAAATTACATAGATTCCCCCGTTGTGAAATTACGTGTTTCCAACACACTTCATGCAGAAAAGATTCGACAAATAAACTATAGTGTTGTTTGCATGAGGATGACAGGACTTTCATCACAATACAAGGCATATTGATGCTTAGAAGATTTTTCTCTGATTTCACAGAGTTTTCCAAACGCCAGTTTCTAAAATGAGGCAGATTTCACGGCAAAAACCTCTTGGAGCAGGTTCTAACCTATAGACATGTAATTTACATGGATTCGATCACCGTGAAATTCAGTGTTCTGAACACGCTACATGCATCTCGGATTCAACAAATATTCACTACATAGTTGTTAGCATGTGAATTAATGCAATTTCATCCACCATACAAGGCTTACTGACACTTTGAAAAATTTTCTCAGGTTTCACAGTTTAGTTTTAATGCCAGTTAAAAAATGATGCAGATTTGGCTGAAAAATGCTCTTGCAGCGAGTTATACACAAAAGATATGTAATTAACCTAGTTTTACTCACCTTGACATTCCGTGTTCTGAACACGTTACATGCATCACGGATTGGACAAACATAATTTAATGAGTTGTGAACATTTTATTATCGAACTTTCATCTTCTTTACAATGTATATTTATACATAGAAAGTTTTATTCTGATTTAGTAGATTTCTCCTAATCTCAGTTTCTAAAATCATGCAGTTTTCACAGAGAAATCCTCTAGGTGCGAGTTCTATCCAATAGACATGCAATTTACATAGAACCCGTCAGCGTGAAATTCCGTGTTCCAAAATTGCTACACGCATCACAGATTCGACAAATATTCACTACAGAGTTGGTAGCATAAAGATTACCGAACATTCTTCCACCATAAATGCCATATTGACACTTTGAAGCACTTTCCCATATTTCAAAATATTTTCCTAATTCCAGTTTTTAAAATGAGGCAGATTCACAAAAAATTCTCGTGGAGCAAGTACTTCCTAATAGAAATATAATTTACTAGTTTCACTCACAGTGAAATTCCAATTTTCGAACAGACTACATACATCAAGGATTTGAGAAACATTTTTAAGGAGTAATGTACATGTGTATTACAGATCTTTCATCCACCATACAAGGCATATTGACACTTATAAATATTAACTCTGAGTTCGCAGCTTTTTCTTAATAGCAGTTTCGAAAATCAGGCTGTTTTCAAAGGAAAAAACTGTTGGAGTGTGTTCTACCCATTAGATATGTAAATTACATAGATTCCCCCGCTGTGAAATTACGTGTTTCGAACACATTACATGTAGAAAAGATACAAAAAACATAAACTATACAGTTGTTTGCATGAGGATGACAGGACTTTCATCACAATACAAGGCATATTGATGCTTAGAAGGATTTTCTCAGATTTCACAGAGATTTCCAAACGCCACTTTCGAAAATGAGGCAGATTTCACGTCAAAAAACTCTTGGAGCAGGTTCTAACTTATAGACATGTAATTTACTTGGATTCGCTTATCTTGATTTTCCATGTTCTGAACACGCTACATGCATCTCGGATTCGACAAATATTCACTACATAGTTGTTAGCATGTGGATTACAGCACTTTCATTCACCATAGTAGGCTACTGACACTTTGAAATATTTTCTCAGTTTTCACATGTTAGTTTTAACGCCAGTTTAAAAATGAGGCAGATTTCGCAGAAAAATGCTCTTGGAGCGATTTATACACAAAAGATATGTAATTTACTGAGTTTTAATCACCGTGACATTCCATGTTCTGAACACATTACATGCATCATGGATTTGACAAACAATCTTTAATGAGTTGTGAACATTTGTATTATCGAACTTTCATCTTCCTTACAATGTATATTTATACATAGAAAGTTTTATTCTGATTTAGTAGATTTCTCCTAATCTCAGTTTCTAAAATCATGCAGATTTCACAGAGAAATACTCTTGGAGCGAGTTCTATCCAATAGAAATTCAATTTACATAGAACACGTCATCGTGAAATTCCGTGATCCAAAATAGCTACATGCATCACAGATTCGAAAAATATTCACTACAGCGTTGGTAGCAAAAGGTTTACCGAACATTCATTCACCACAAATGCCATATTGACACTTTGAAGCACTTTCCCATATTTCAAAATATTTTCCTAATTCCAGTTTTGAAAATGAGGCAGATTCACAAAAATTTCTAGTGGAGCAAGTACTTCCCATAGAAATGTAATTTACATAGTTTCCCTCACAGTGACATTCCAATTTCCGAACACGCTACATACTTCACGGATTTGACAAAAATTTTTATGAGTTATGTACATGTGTATTACAGAACTTTCATCCACCATACAAGGCATATTTAAACTAGAAACATTAACTCTGAATTTGCAGCCTTTTCCTAATGCCAGTTTCGAAAATCAGGCCGTTTTCTCCAGGAAAAAATTTTTGGAGCGATTTCTACCCAATAGACATGAAATTTACATAGATTCCATCTCCGGAAATTTCCGTCATACGATCACGCTACATGCATAGGCTTTCTACAATTATCACATCAGGTTTGTTTGCATGTGGCTTTATGAACTTCCATACAATACAAGGCATATTGACAGCTTTGAAGCATTTTCTCTGATTTTGAAGAAATTTCCAAATGCCAGTTTCGAAAATGAGGCAGATTTCGCAGAAAAAACTCTTGGAGTGAGTTCTACCAAGAGACATGTATTTTACCGAGATACGCTCACGTGATATTCTAGTGTTCTGAACACTCTTCATGTATCTCGGATTCGACAAATATTCTCTACAGAGTTGTTAGTATGCGGATTGCCGAACTTTCATCCACCATACAAGGCATATTTACACCTCAATTGATTAATCTGAGTTCAGCAGCTTATTCCTAAAGCCAGTTTCAAAAATCAGGCTTTATCTCAGGAAAAAACTCTTGGAGCGATTTCTAACCTAGGGAAAGGTATTTACATAAATTTCCTCGCCGTGACATTCCGTGTTCCGAAACGTCTACATGCATAACGGATTCGACAAATATTCACTACAGATTTGTTAGCATGTGGATTACCGACTTTCATCACAATACATTGATATTGATACTTAGAGTATTTTCTCGATTTGCAGCGTTTTCCAGCGCTAGTTTCAAAAATGAAGCATTTTCACAGAAAAAATTCTGGGCAGTGAAAATGAGTTTCTACCAATAGACAAGTAGTTTACATTGTTTCAAACACCGGAAATTCCACGTTCCGAACATGGTACATTCATCATGGATTAGAAAAAAAGATTCTTTAAGTATGTTGTGAAAATTGGATTACCGAATTTCTTCCAACATAAAGGCATCTTTACACCTACAAATATTTTCTCTCATTTCGCAGCTTTATATAAACATCACATTCGAGAAAAAAGCAATTTTCGCCGAAAAATTCTATTCAAGCTAGTATACCCAATAGAATTTTAATTTACTTAGTTTCATTACCGTGAATTTCCGTGTTCCAAACACTCTAAATAAGTCACGGATTCATAAAGTATTCCCTTCATAGTTGGTTACGTGGATTACCGGACTTAATTTCACCATACAAGGCATATTCACTTAGAAGCATTTTCTCAGATTTCTCAGGTTTTCCTTAACCAGTTTGGAAAATGAGGCTGATTTCACAGAAAATGTTCTTGGAGCCAGTTCTACCCAAAAGATATGTAATTTAACTAGTTCACTCACCGTGACGTTCCGTGTTCTGAACAAGTTACATGCATCAAGGATTTGACAAACATACTTTAATGAGTTGTGAACATTTGTATTATCGAACTTTCATCTTCCTTACAATCTATATTTATACATAGAAATTTATTCTGATTTAGTAAATTTCTCCTAATCTCAGTTTCTAAAATCATGCAGTTTTCACAGAGAAATATCTTGGAGCGAGTTCTATCCAATAGATATGGAATTTACATAGAACCAGTCATGGTGAAATTCCGTGTTCCAAAATAGCTACATGCATCACGGTTTCGACAATTATTCACTAAGAGTTGGTAGCATAAGTATTACCGAACATTCATCCACCATAAATGCCATATTGACACTTTGAAGCACTTTCCCATATTTCAAAAGATTTTCCTAATTCCAGTTTTGAAAATGAGGCAGATTCACAAAAAATTCTAGTGGAGCAAGTACTTCCCAATAGAAATGTAATTTACATATTTTCCCTCACAGTGACATTCCAATTCCCGAACACGCTACATACTTCACGGATTTGACAAACATTTTTAATAAGTTATGTACATGTGTATTACAGAACTTTCATCCA